>NC_088235.1:63004876-63304876 GCF_036934945.1 Oncorhynchus masou masou
AACAGCTATAATGGGGATATTAATAAAATAACCAATAACATTGACAAACTCAAATCGCTTTGAAAAAGAGCCTTTTAATTAGCCTTTTTCTTACCTAAGCCTGTAGCCGTCATAATAAAATAATATCTTTACATTCAATATTGTTTAAACAATCACACTTAATTTAAACTTAAATTATCAATTCCCAGAAACATATAGGCTATGCCACTCAGGTTTAAACTTTGTATGGCCTGCATATGGTCTAAATGAAAGAAATCCTGAATGAATGTAATGATGAACTGATAATGTTCACTTAATTATCGTAAACAAATACTGGCTTGCACTTTTGCAGGCTGTATCCATGGGTTGTTGTCCTCCTTGTCTACAATGACTCCCAAATCCAACTGGGGATTTCACTCGCGCAGCACCTGTTCCCACGATGGTGTATTCCAGCATTAGAACCTTTATTTTTGATTTCTCCTGTTACATTAGCCATTTATGAATGAACTAGGAGTCAGGGAAATATACATTTGTCAACATATTGTCAGGTGGCGGAATGGAATTTTTCTGGTGCGGATGATCAGGGGGCCAGAACATAATTACAAAAAAATTTGAATGCTGCAAATTGACTACAAGAAGCTAAAAAATATATAATATTTTACTAACATAATCATTTCAAACCTTGCTTATATTTGTATACTATCACATATAGTATTTCTCTATTATGTATGAGAATACTATTATGCGTGGTGTTTTTACAGTATTTTATGTACCAACAATTAAAATAAAATAAAACATATAATAATTTGTTTTAAATTTTTTGCTCAGAAACCTTGGAGGACCAATTGGGGAACCCTGGCCTTGGCTGTCTGCCTCACCACTTGCATAATAGAATTCACAACTCAATTCAACACAAGGGTCCTGGGTTTGTAAAAAATATTTGAACAGTCAAGCCTCTAGTGCTTTAGATAAGATATCGACTTCATTGTGTGTGTGTGTGTGTGTGTGTGTGTGTGTGTGTGTGTGTGTGTGTGTGTGTGTGTGTGTGTGTGTGTGTGTGTGTGTGTGTGTGTGTGTGTGTGTGTGTGTGTGTGTGTGTGTGTGTGTGTGTGTGTGTGTGTGTGTGTGTGTGTGTACTGTAAAAACTGCAAAAACTATTCAGGCAATTCCTGAACTTATCTCTGAATTTAATTTCTTCTGGGTCTATGGTATAGTATAAAGATTTTGCATAAGATTACCAATTATGCAAAAACAAAAAAGTATTCCTTTTTAAAACAACAACTTCCATCGAAACTTTGATTGCTGCTCTAGGACTTGTGGGTTTAGTCATATTATGTGTTATTTACATGGAAACAACATCTACTGTCTGTCCATCCAGATTCGGAGACCCACAATCTTTGGCACAGAAAACGGAAGAAAACTTCTTCAAACTAATGCTGAGCTACAGACATGATGTCGACGTCATAGGTGCAAACAAATTGACAACCATGAAGTCTGAGGCAGACATGCTGCCCAAGAAAGATAAATGAGCATCATTAAACCTTACAAGGGGACCTCAGTTCGAGAAAAGTATTATCAGCAGCTGAACAAATACGGTTAGAGAGTTTGGCCAGTAACTGAAAGGTTGCTGGTTCAATACCTGCGCTGACAAGGTGAAGTAACTGAAAAATCTGTCAATGTGCACTTGAGCAAGACACGTGCTTCTACATCTGCATTGCTTGCTGTTTGGCGTTTTAGACTGGGTTTCTGTGTAGCACTTTGTGACATTGGCTGATGTAAAACGGGCTTTATAAATACATTTCATGACTTGATTGACTTAACCCTAATTTTCTCCAGGGACGCCGTACTACTATGGCTGACCCTGTAAAACAGTGGTCACCAACCGGTCGATCGCGATCTCCAAGACATTCCTAGTCGATCACCAAACATTTCTGCAAAAATCCCAACAATAAAGCTTTGCATTCCTATTTTTTAAATTCATTTTGCTCTGTTCGCGGTAGGTGCACTTGATTCAGCAGCCCTAGCACAGAAAAGGCAAAGTGTTCCCATTTTGAACCATTTCATGTGTCTGAAGGTAGAACTTTGCCTACCCAGCAGGACCAGAGAACAAATCAAGTGTACCTATAGGCTGTGGTGTAAAGTACTTAAGTAAAAATACTCAAGTATGACAATTCAGTATGTTTTCCAACACTGCCTTTAGGCCAACCACTGGCCAATCAGACACTCAAATCACCGTGTGCACAGTTTCCTTGAGCCAAAGACTGTAAAAAGAAGCCTCGAACGGACAGCAAAGTTGATGCTGTGAGATTTCAATTCTTGTAAAACCATACTAGAGAGACTCAACGAATACAGCAAACTGAGCAATCAGGGGAGAAGGGCCTTGGTCGGGGAGTTGACCAAGAACCCGATGGTCACACTGACAGAGCTCTAGAGTTCTTCTGTAGAGATGGGATAACCTTCCAGAAGGACAACCATCTCCGCAGCACACCACCAAAGGCATTCCAGGCCTTTCTGGTAGAGTGGCCAGACGGAGTAAATGGCACATGTCAGCCCGCTTGGAGTTTGCCAAAAGGCACCTAAAGACTCTCAGACCATAACAAACAAGATTCTCTGGTCTGATGAAACCAAGATTGAACTTTTTGGCCTGAATGCCAAGCGTTATGTCTGGAGGAAACCTGGCACCATCCCGATGGTGAAGCATGGTGGTGAGAGCATGCAGTGGGGATGTTTTTCAGCAGCATGGACAGGGAGACTAGTCAGGATTGAGGCAAAGATGAATGGCGCAAAGTAGAGAGAGATCCATGATGAAAACCTGCTTCAGAGCGCTTAGGTCCTCCGACTGGGGCGAAGGTTCACCTTCCAATAGGACAATGACCCTAAGCACACAGCCAAGACAACGCAGGAATGGCTTCGGGACAAGTGTCTGAATGTCCTTGAGTTGCCCAGCCAGAGCCTGGACTTGAGCCCGATCAAACATCTCTGATGAGACCTGAAAATAGCCGTGCAGCAATGCTCCCCATCACACCTGACAAAGCTTAAGAGGCTCTGCAGAGAAGAATGGGAGAAACTCCCAAAATACAGGTGTGCCAAGCTTGTAGCTTCATACCCAAGAAGACTCAAAGCTGTAATCGCTGCCAAAGGTGCTTCAACAAAGTACTGAGTAAAGGGTCTGAATAGTTATGTAAATGTGATATTTCAGTTTTTTATATATATAAATTATCAACAATGACTAAAAAACGTGTTTTGTGAGTAGATTAATGAATTTAATACATTTTAGAATAAGGCTGTAACGTATGAAAATGTGGAAAAAGTCAAGGGGTCTGAATACTTTCTAAATGCAGTGTAGATCATTTAAGTGGAGATTGTAAGTTACAGTTACAAGTCACGACCAAAATTATTGGCACCCTTGATAAAGATGAGCAAAAAAGACTGTATAAAATAAATAATACAAATACTGAGCTAATTTTGTATGCTCACAAATTTAAAAGTAAATAATTTGATACCACTGTCACCCCGCTCCTCCACACATTCCACTGGCTTCCAGTTGAAGCTCGCATCCATTACAAGACCATGGTGCTTGCCTACGGAGCAGAAAGGGGAACTGCCCCTCCCTGCCTTTAGGATATGTTCAACCACTACAGCCGAACCCGAGCACTCCGTTCTGCCACCTCTGTTCTCTGGGCCGTCCCACCTGTACGGGGGTCAGCTCCCTGTCAGCCCAGTCAAAGCTCTTCTCTGTCCTGGCACCCCAATGGTGGAACAAGCTTCCCCCTGAAACTAGGACAGCAGAGTCCCTGCCCATCTTCCGAAAACAACTGAAACCCTACCTACCGTATCCCCACCGCCATAAAGAAATTGTGCACTTGTCTTTTCCTATTAGCACTGACTTTGCTGATAACTTTTGTGTACTTCCTACGACTGTGATATGTGGTTGCCTCACCTAGCTATCTTAAGATGAATGCACTTACTGTAAGTCGCTTTGGATAAAAGCACATGCTGCATGACTAAAATGTAAATGTGAAATGTATACTAATACATTTTTTTTGCCAAAAACCTGGTCGCCTCTGCCAGAAGGCTGAAACATGTCCAAAAGCACACATCAAAATCCAAAGAAATGGTTAATGGACCACAAAAGATTATAAAAACATTAACGCTCCAAATCTCAAATGACCACTCATGATGCATAAAGGCACTCCCCCCTCCTTTGTCCTCTCACCTGTCTGTCTGTCACACCTTAGAGGTGTACATGTGACGCTCTGAGGGCACTGTGGCATGAGCCGCAGAATTAAACCCAGAGCCTTTCCTCCCCATCCTCTCCCGCCTCTCCTCTCCTTTCTGTGAAAGGTATCTTTCCAGACCGTTTTCATCCTGTCTGCAAACAGTGCTTTTCAGCACCAGCTGGGGAGCATTAAAAAATGACGCTCCCCAAAGCCCAGTGCAATTGCTCCTGGTTTTGTCTACCCATCCGCTTCTCTGAGAATGGAGGGAGAGAGGAGGGAGAGAGGGAGAGGAAGATGAGTTGTGAACACTCCACATGCTACGACTGAAATCGGACAGAAAGTTCAAGTCACTGTTGACTAGTCTTTCAGGAGCAAAGATGTGATACTGAATGTTACAACTGTAACAGATATGACCTCAACAGAGGTCACATCTGGATTGTGACGCTGAGAATTTCCTCTAAATGTGTGACGTATTGAGGGATAAGTAAAAATGAGGTCAAATTGGGGAATTTAGGTCATGAAACACTTTCTTTTCAGAGTGTGCCAAAGTTCATTAAATGTTTAAATTGACAATTCTAACACGAGCTTTGCATATTTGCAAGGCAAAATGTAGTGATGAGTTTCAGACATACCTCTAATCTTGCATGGGGTACACCAGGTTTTGAACACAGAAACAGCCCTGCTTCGCTCTTGAAAACAATAAGTGTTTAATAGTGTTCAAATATCAGGATATACAGTAGCCTAAATAAGAGGAAATGTATCTGTCAATCAATTTACCACACACACACACACACACACACACAAACACACACACACACACACACACATACTCACACTCATACAAACACTCAAAGACACTCACATACAATATATAATCACACTGTATGCACATACATGACATGACACATTCATACTAACACACTAGCACATACAGTAGTGAATTACATTTGCATACACATTTGTATCAGACAAATACTCACATACCTTTCTTGACACATATGCACTCTCTCACACACACATACTCCCACAGGTAAGGAATTTTAAGGGTACACCATGCAGTAGAGGGCTTTGTATAGGAGGTGTTGGACAGGTCACAGAGCCCTCCTCATTGTGGAGGGAGTCAGTTTGTCTGGGGCTGATGAAATCCCCCACCTGTCCTCATTCATCAAGCCCACAAAACATATTAATTATCCCACACATTCAGCCTACCAGCAGAGGACAGACACTCAACCTTGCTCCCATAGAACACAGGCCCTCACATCACACCTCACTCACAGACTAGGCTAATGTATGCTTTAAATACAGATGCAGTAGTGCTATATTGATCTAAGGCCTTGGGACTCTCTGCTGTCGTAATATGGACGACATACAGAATGACTGTAGCACTCCAACGATGTGATGTTTGTATAGTAAGTCCAACTGTCCGCCAGATATTATGTATTATGTTTTATGACATGCTGTCTCTGGAAGCTGTTGCATTTCCTTCTCAAGGCTATTCCCCTGGGCTTGTCCTTCCTTAATTGGGATAATTAGTGTGAGTTTAGTCATATCGTTTCTAAGCTATTCCATATTACAGTGAGACAGAGCACGTCTTCATGTGCATCCATCCAGGAAGAGCTCTTTAAAGCAAATGACAAGATGGAAGTCCTCTAAATGACCGTGTTTGGTCTTCAATGGTCAGGTGGTGACGAGTAACCCCCCTCTCTCTGAAACCCCCTCCCTCCTAATCATCCCATTCCGTTGGCGGTGGCGGCCATACGTTCAGCAAATTAATGAGGGCTTTGCAACAGTGACGAGGACCAGACAGAGAGGGACCACTCCTCCCTGCCTAGAGCGAACAGAAGAACAGAAGGAATAGTCAATGATCTGTGGAGACGGAGGCCGCCCGGCAACTTAGAAAGTGAATTGATCTTCATTACCTTAATTATGGCTGTAATGTCAAGCTGACAGCTGAAAAACGGGCCACACTGTTGAATGATATTGTCAGAAAGTACCCTTTTAAGCGATCTGCTGACCTTGAAACTAGCAGTGAAACTGCAGTGTGTGTGTGTGTGTGTGTGTGTGTGCAGATAACGTCAACATCTCAATTAATCAGAACGTTTCCGACCACTTTCCTCATCAAACTCAAACTCAACCATACATATGTCACGACATGGCCCTTTTGGGGTGTATCACGTGGCTCCCTCATCTCTCACTCTCTTTCTCAGGTTTTACAACGGTCATAAATTCCTGCTGGAAACTCTCTCTCTTCGCTGCGATGGAGTATGGAGGGAGAGAGCCTATGGAGAACAAAGACATTCTTCTTCCCAAAACTCCTAATCCCCAAAACTGGAGAATTAAACAATATGTATATTTTTGAGAAGGTAGGAATGGTCCGTGGACACTGGAGGGACAGTCATGTCGAGTGTGCTTCATTTGGTGATCGCATGAAGGACAGGAAACACACATAACTGTATCTCTTAAAGTGTACATTTCCCAGCTGTCAGCTGTTTACTTCTGAATGTTGTATAAGATGGATGAATAAGTATAAGAATACTTTTGAAAAGTTAACCATGTGATTTAGTCTTCTTAATTGCTTGTCTTATGGTAACTTACACACAGTCAGTAGCCATGCCCAGGTGGGCACAAACATGAAGAGATGGCCCCTTTTCTACCCAAGTATAAAAGCCCCTGTGACGCAACTCACATGGTCTGCCACGCGACCATGGTGTAAACTAAGGTTGCAAATGGTTGAATTTCTAAGACCAGAAAATATAAAGTGGTAGCTACATGTTGAAATGGTTGGCACTACAACTCTACCAAAGGACAAGACCATACAGCGTGGAGCATTGGCTACACGGCTAGAAATGGTTCAACTCTGAGACTATCGATTCACTACAGAAGTAAGAAACTACCAGTCTGCAGCCGGAAATGTATGTAGCCTAGGACAAGAATACCGACAACCTCCGAAATATTTATTCTATGCGACAACCATGGGTACACCTGACTTATCCATTATGAACACAACAAGAGACTTTTTGTCGATTGACTCTCCAGCAGACGAACCGGCGACCACAAGACAACACTTGTAAATATGTCAATTGCAATTTATTTTCGAATGGGCGGTCGTTCATGTAAAGTATTAGCAATTTCTATGAGTGTAGTTATCAGTTATGAGTTTCCCGCTCTTGAGCGGTCCACACCCCTTTTCCTTTGTCTACCAAGCCGTTATAGTAGACTTTTCATTGTATCATGTAATACCCCATGTATGACCTAATTGTGTGTGTTTTCATGTATTTCTGTGACTTGATTAGTTAGTTAGTAAATAAATAATTAAACCAATTTGTATGTTGCTGATTCATAATTTATGCCAGGGTTTGTGCAGATATCCAAAGGTTTGTGATGTTCAGTAATGAGAACTGATGAGGTGCAATTCATTAATAAGCGACTGTTTTGATAAGATATGAAAATATCTAAAGAGTCGAGTCAGGAAATAGAGACTCCATAAACATTTTCCCGTGGTGCCCCGACTTCCTAGTTAATTAAAGTTAACATGACTAGTATAATCACGTAATAATAATTACACAGACAGAATTGATTTGATTAAATAACAGTCTTCACATTTAATGATAGTCACAGACACAACACACTCATCTGACCTGACCCCAGATCTAATTTTGAGTGTATTTGCATGTGATCCAATCACCCTGTCCCTGCCAGCACCCAGATGCTTACTTCTGCCCTTTGTGTTTGAATAAACAATCTCTGAGATGGCCGCATCTGTATAATATGTGTCAAAGCTGCCACCCTGCTCTCTCTATGTCCTGACCCCCATTCCCAAGGGATGGGGTAATGGGGACGTTGTGGTGACAGTGTGTCTCCCTGTCGGTGAGTCAGGTGACATACCTGGTGCCCTTGTCCTGCTTCACTCACTCCTCAAGATGCCTGTCCCCATGCTCCCCCAGCCCTGTACATGTAAATGAGCCAAGATGCATTGCTGCAGGATGCCATGCTCTTAGCAAGGCTAAGTGTATGCATAACCTCAGCACTGACTGTCATCTGGGACTGTAATAAACATATTTATTGACACACCCTGACCATAGTTTGCTTTGTATGTTTCTATGTTTTGTTTGGTCAGAGTGTGATCTGAGTGGGCATTCTATGTTACATGTCTCGTTTGTCTATTTCTATGTTTGGCCTGATATGGTTCTCAATCAGAGGCAGGTGTTAGTCATTGTCTCTGATTGGGAACCATATTTAGGTAGCCTGTTTGGTGTTGGGTTTTGTGGGTGATTGTTCCTGTCTCTGTGTTTGTTGCACCAGATAGGGCTGTTTCGGTTTTCCACGTTTGTTGTTTTGTATTATGTTCATGTTTAGTTGTCTTATTAAAAAACATGAATAGTAACCACGCTGCATTTTGGTCCTCCTCTCCTTCACCACAAGAAAACCGTTACATTTATGTTTTTCATGTGACACATTCTCTTACAGTATGTCATATTTGTTCAGAGGGATTTTAGAGTAAGCTTGAAATGAAGTGATCAAAAAAAAGAGACACTCTTATTTAAAATGTATCTAACCCCAACAATAAAGGTAAAAAAAAAAAAAAAAATCATTAAAGCCATAGTCTTTAGCATGTAGTGCAATAGTAATAATGATAGTAGTAACCCTTAGTGATAAAACAAATGAATTACATCATGTATCTAAACATGAATTAACCTCTTAGTCCCCTATACAGTATTTTGGACTTTGAGCAGTTCTGGACCAGTTCTGACTGATAATTCTGTTTTACAATGCGCTCTGTAAATGGTGCAACATCAATTGCCTTACAATCTCGAAAAGCACTGGTTGTTCCAATTCATATATGCTATATCAAGCTCAGCTATCAGTTTCAGGGACACAGGAAATTGGCTATTTGCATAAGGAGCGACAAGTCATATTTTCTGGCCTGTCCAGACAAAAGAACGATTTCCTGTGCCTGTGAAACTCACAGCTGCGCTTGCAATAGTGCATATTGCACAAGTGATGTTCTCAGATGGATTTATAGCTATCAACAGGATTTAAAAGATAGTAATTTCCTAAAATTGAATCAAGACCACTTTCTCTTGGTCACAGACAGACGAAATCACTTTGTGCTTGAAGCTGAAGTTGTAAAGCAGCCAGTGTGGCTCAGCATAAAGACCACGTAGAACACGTGTCAAACTCATTCCACGGTTGGCCGAGTGTCTGCGGGTTTTCACTCATCCCTTGTAATTGATTGACAAATTAAAGTCACTAATCATAAAAGAACTTCCCTCACCTGGCTGTCGAGGTCTAAATTTAAAGGAACAAACAAAAACCCTCAGACACTAGGCTCTCCATGGAATTAGTTGAACACCCCTGTTGTAACTAGACTGCACACATATTAATGGTGTCTCAGCACGTCTCAGAGGACGTTTGGGAAAAAAGTCTCTTTCGTCAGTAATATGAAAGGGTACCAATATTGTATGTCACTAAGTATGATCATATTTATTTTACAGATATAAGAAAGGTGACATTTTATAGAAAGATGTTTATAATTTGATTGTTACTAAGAATTTCAGTCATTTGAAGCCCTTTTTGCACAACTTTTGTTGAACAGGAAAGAAATCAAATACTGTTTTTCATATTTTTATATTTTCATAATAATTCTACTGCGTTTGTGGCGTCAAAGGTGAGAACATGTCAAGAATCTATAAAAAAAATAATTAGAAGAGCGTTCCAGACTTTTCTAGAACCATGCAGCATTATCAGTTATTGTTATTATTTTTGGATATGTCTATTTATGCATAAATCTACATTTTGCCCTATCATTCAAGAGGTATTAAACTGAGTGTAATTAGCTCTTGCTGTGTGGGCAAGTGAGGATTAATGTCATTTGAATTCTCATGAGATGTAAATTTATATAATAGCCTTTTATCATATCAGTTCTCGATCAATCTGTTGGCTGAAACTGAGATGCAAATGTAATTCATTTGGAAATGTGTAAATGAACCTTGCGCTTCCCAGTACAATTAACTTCACCTTAACAAGCCTCTACCTCATATATTGAAACCAATAGACGGATTTGATTCACTTATAACTTAATGCTGATGTGTCATTATTTCTTCTAATTTTAGAGTGTGTATTTCAGAAGGTGTGTGTGTGTGTGTGTGTGTGTGTGTGTGTGTGTGTGTGTGTGTGTGTGTGTGTGTGTGTGTGTGTGTGTGTGTGTGTGTGTGTGTGTGTGTGTGTGTGTGTGTGTGTGTGTGTGTGTGTGTGTGTGTGTGGACGTGTTTAACTATACTTGTGAGGACGAGAAGTCCCCGCAAGAATAGTAAACAAATAACAATTTGACCAACTTGGGGAATTTTGTTAGCCCCCACAAGGTCAAATGCTATTTCTAGGGGTTTAGGGTTAAGGTTAGAAAATTAGTGTTAGGGTTAGAATTAGGTTCATAGTCAAGCCGCTAGTGCTTTAGATAAGATATCGACTTCATTGTGTGTGTGTGTGTGTGCGTGTGCGTGTGTGTGTGTGTGTACATGTAGGTGCGTTTGTGTGTGTTTCTTACGTGCGTGTATGCATCTGCCGGTGTGGTGTGTGCGTGCATGCCTGTGTGCGTGCATGGGTGTGTGTTTGTCTGCTTGTTTGTGTGTGCCTGCCTTTGTATGTATGTGTGCATGTGTGTGTGGAGTGCATCATGCCCCTTCACAGCAAGCAGAACTGTAATTAAAAATGTTGCCCTCACGCCAATATCTAGTTTCTGCTCACTCAGAGGAGAATCGCATTGTTATAAAATTACTCAAGATAATGTGTCTGTGTATTCCCAGCACAGGCATTCTAACACCTAAGCCTAATCCTTCCAATAAAGTTTGAGGACAAGGGCTTTGCTGTAATTCACCACCCAGATTCATAAACACACACTCTGGAGGCTAGACTTTGGAGTGTGAGAGAGAGAACCAACACGACAACTAAAACATTTGTACTAGTACAGCACAATACTGTAGGTGACCAAAACAAAAAAATTGCCTCTATGGTAAAGATATATTGAGCATCACCACCATTGGGACAAGACCGGTCTAAAACCAATGGTTGAGCCTTGTATTTATCAATTGCACTGTAATGAGAGAACACACCGTACCTTAGTTTTGTCATACAGGGCATGGTTGTCAAGAAGCATCTGCCTCTCCTTCTGGGCAAATGTCCTCAGATCTCTCCCAAACTGCTGTGGAAGAAGCGAATTGATAATCATATCTCTTGTTATCTATTTATCCTCCTTTCCTGCCACCCTCCTGCCACCTTACAACCCTTGTTGTATTCTCCAACAGTAACCCTGCAGCAGAAAAAAATGCATAGACCAGCATAGGTTGGTGACCAGCCCATGTTGTGTTTTCGCTGGCGACCAGATTTCTATGTTAATTCGCAGGTGACCAGCCTTCGTTTCCTTTTCCCTGGTGACCAGCCTTCGTTGTGTTTTATCTGGTGACCAGCCTTCATTGTATTTACGCTGGTGACCAGCCTTTATTTTGTTATCGCCGTTGACCAGCCTTCACTGTATTTTTACTGGTAACCAGCCTTCGCTTGTCACCAGCAAAAACAGCATCAAGTCATATTATGCTGCCTTTGCAAGGGATGTCTAATTCCTACTGGAATCCAGCCTGAGTGGGGATATCCAACCATTTGTATATTACAGTGAAAGAATACTAAAGATTACCCGGAAAACACCAGTCTCAATGTCAACAGTGAAGAGGCGACTCCGGGATGCTGGCCTTCTAGACTTATAGGCGGAGTTGCAAAGGAAAAGCCATATCTAAGACTGGCCAATAAAAATATAATATTAAGATGGGCAAAAGAACACAGGCACTGGACAGAGGAACTCTGTCTAGAAGGCCAGCATCCCGGAGTCGCCTCTTCACTGTTGACGTTGAGACTGGTGTTTTGCGGTTACTTTTCAATTAAGCTGCCAGTTGACGACTTGTGAGGCATTTGTTTCTCAGACTAGACACTCTAATGTACTTGTCCTCCTGCTCAGTTGTGCAACGGGGCCTCCCACTCCTCTTTCTATTCCGGTTATGGACAGTATGCGCTGTTCTGTGAAGGGAGTAGTACACAGCGTTGTCTGAGATGTTCAATTTCTTGGCAATTTCTCGCGTGGAATAACCTACATTTCTCAGAACAAGAATAGACTGACGAGTTTCAGAAGAAAGTTCTTTGTTTCTGGCCATTTTGAGCCTGAAATCGAACCCACAAATGCTGATGCTCCAGATACTCAACTAGTCTATTGCTTCTTTAATCAGGACAACAGTTTTCAGCTGTGCTAATATAATTGCAAAAGTGTTTTCTAATTATCAATTAGCCTTTTAAAATGATAAACATGGATTAGCTAACACAACATGCCATTGGAACACATAAGTGATGGTTGCTGATAATGGGCTTCTATACGCCTATGTAGAAATTCCATAAGAAATCTGCCGTTTCCAGCTACAATAGTCATTTACAACATTAGCAATGTCTACACTGTGTTTCTGATCAATTTGATGTTATTTTAATGGACAAAAAATGTAATTTTCCTTCAAAAACAAACACATTTCTAAGTGACAACAAACTTTTGAAAGGTATTTACTTTCTAAACTAATCCAATCTGTTAGTTGGAATAATTGCACCCATTACTGAAATTGTTGTTCCAGTTTAGATGGTTTAGCTAGTCTCCTTTATTCATTTCTCTAACCCTGGCAGTCATTCTTTATACAGATTGTAGGAATCCACTCTGGCTGGATTCTAACAAGGAATTAAACATCACTTTGCAAGCATGATGTTACTTGATGCTGGTTTTGTTTTAGTTTATGGTGGTCATCAGTGTCCAAAACACAGCCGAAGTTGGTCATCAGCGAAAAGACATAAAATAAAATAAAATAAAAATTTTGAGCAGATGTTATTGCGGGTGTAGCGAAAGGTCAGTCACCAGCGAAAACACAATGAAGTAAGCATAACCAGCTAGACCATGCTGGTCAGACCAGCTTGGCCAACTAGACTGGTCATGCTGGTCAGCTAGAAGAACCAGCTAGGCCATGCTGGTCAGACCAGTGTCCAAAACACAGCATAGACCAGTATGGACCAGCATAGACCAGCTTGAAATGTATGCTGGTCTATGCTGTTTTTATCAGCAGGGAATACATCTGCCATATCATATGTGGTCCGATAGTAACTTTCTTGTTAGTGTTTAGCTATTCATTTCTCATCATCAATGTTTTATTTTTGGTTATTGACTGCTCTGTCAAGCACTATCATCATGTGAATTGGATCATTTGTTTTTTTGCAAATGAAACGTTTCCTAATTCAAACTCAGCTGTCTTTAGATCAAAATTGATTAACAATTTTAGTCAATGTATCTTTGCGTGTTTTGGCATCCACATTTATTTCACAATAATTTGATCCAAGCCTACCCTGGAGCCGGTCCAGCCTAGGAGGGCAAAAGCGTAGCGGTCAACAGGTGGAGCCACCAGGTCCACCCGTACGGCCCTCCAGCCCCTGCTGTCCCCTGGGTCCCTCTGCAGCCCTCTCTCCCCCTCCACCTGGCCCTGTTCCAGCCTCAGGATCAGGAAGCACTTCTGGAAGCAGTCCATGTCCTCAAACCTGCAACTAGGCAGCTTGCTCACATCAAAGGTGGAGCCCTGGTACTCGCAGTACAGCAAAATGCCCTTGTGAGGAGAGAATATTAATCAGCGTGGACATCGTCACTGTCACCACTAATAAAAATAGATATTGACATTATAAATATAATGTAGATATTGACTTTGTCATGGGATTGGTTTATGCTGCTACCGTACTTCAGTGCCTGATGTATGTTATTATGAAAATGTAGTTGCGTATTTGCACATGCTGTCACCTAGAGCCTGCAATGGGTTTGAAGGATTTATATACACACTCGCAGTAGAAGCATATAAGAACAGTGTGTCTGCCACTTAGTGTAATATGCCAACTGTGAGATTGCAACTAAATTACAACCTTCAAGAGGCATAACAAAGTGGGGCCATTCGGACCCAATGGCACACAATTCCACTCCATGGAAAGTCACTCCCAAGTAAGACATTACTTTTTAGCAGAGAGAGAGTGAGAGAGACAGAAAGAAAGAGAGAGAAAGAAAGGAGATGGTTGGGGAGAGATATAGGGAGAGAATCAGTGAGGATACGGCTAGATAAGACAAAGGGAAAGAGGGAGAGGAGTAGATGACTTGTGGTGTGGATAGTGGAGAGTAGGCAGTAGCAGTAAGAAGAAGAGGATTGATTTCCTCTGGGCTTTGGCCCGGCTGATTATGCAGCTCCCCCAGTCCAGGAGCGCTAAGGTGATTAACATTACAAATTGTCAATTTAATTCCAGCACCCACAGTAATTGTTGGGATACTGTGTTCCTCTAACTGACCATTAATCTGCCAGACTCTCTTCAAAGAGCAATAATTGCAGGAGGAAGTGCAGCTGTAACTGCTCCCCCTGTCGAACCAAGACACTGAGGTCAATCAAGAGACATTAAAACCTACTGAGCCAGTACTGCCTGGTCTTGTTTGACCGTGTTTCTCCGCTTCATCAGAAGAGACAGCGTTTCTCAGAGGGCATCGGGAGAGGAGGTGATGATTGAGTCATTAACTGATGACATCAGAGAGACTGAGTGAGTGACATGTGTGGACTGCACTCAGAGATGTCCTCGTCCCTCTTCCCCTGCCCCTCATCCCTTACACCTCAGCTCCTCTAATTAGCTTCAGGCGCCAATCAGCTTGTCCTCAAAACTGAGAGAGAAACCCCTGATGTCACCCCTGTTGAACCACAGAAACCCTCTCTATCTACAATTACTGTACAGGTAACCTTTCACTTCCCACAAGGATATGAACAGATTAGAAAGTCTCCAACTCCCACACATACTGGATACATCATCCTTCGTTCTACATACATTCTCATTAACTACATTTCAAAATACTGTAGATTATAAAGCCAAATAAACTGAAATTACTTAAATACTTAATTAAAACATTCTTCCGTCCAAAATGTATAGCCTTAAGCGTGAATCATAGTCCTGAAACGCTCAGAGATGATAGTCCGATGTCCCGTTGTGACATAGCTAAGAGCCTCTGAGACCACAATCTGCAGCTCGAATGTGCACCTCCCCACAGAAACCCTCACTAACCTTTACAGGTGCACAATCGAGAGCATTTTGTCGGGCTGTATCACCGCCTGGTACGGTAACCGCACCGCTCACAACCGCAGGGCTCTCGAGAGGGTGGTGCGGTCTGCACAACGCATCACCGGGGGCTATCTACCTGCTTCAAGGACACTTACAACACCGGATGTCACAGTAAGGCAAAAAATCATCAAGGACAATAACCACCCGAGCCACTGCCTGTTCACCCCGCTTCCATCCAGAAGGCGAGGTCAGTACAGGTGCATCAAAGCTGGGACAGAGAGATTGGAAAACAGCTTCTATTTCAAGACCGTCAGATTGTTAAACAGCCATCACTAGCACAAAGAGACGCAGGGCCTCTACCTTCCATGCAGCATCAGCTGTGAGGCCTGCCAGGCGATGATTGACACCAGTTCCACGATATCCCTTGTTCGGCCTGGTGTCCTTCCAGACACAGTGGGTCCTTCCCCTCTGGGTTGGACCCCTACCTTAGTTTATCTTCACACTGTGACAGGGGATCTCGCGGAAATGAAGCGCTGGCGGTCCTTATCTGTAAGAGTCAGTAATGTCTTGTTGGAGCACAAGTTCTGGTTGGGCGATATCCAAGATGACTGCATCCTAGGGTTGGATTCACTCAGTCAAGTACCTAGATGTTGGAATGTGGAACCTCCAATCAGGAAGTGACCCTTATTTTGAAACCCCTGTCTTTCTATGCATCCCTATTGGCCATTGAAAGGGATATCAACCATATTCCTTTTTCTATATCTTCCCTAAGGTGTCTACAGCCTTTAGACATAGTTCCACCCCTTTATGTTGAAGAATGAGCGTAAACGAACACATTGCGTTAGTGGCCAGCTGATTGCTCTCAGAGTGATTCTTGCGTAAAAGAGAGAGGTAGCCATTTTTCCTCCCGGTCCTAGTGAAAAGCCAACTGTACCGGTTGATATATTATCTAATAGATATTTGAAAAACACCTTGAAGATTGATTATAAAAAACGTTTGCCATGTTTGTCGATATTATGGATATAATTTTGATTTTTTTTCGCCGATGTCGAAACCGCTATTTCCGGTGGATTTCTGAACATAACGTGACAAACAAACGGAGGTATTTTGGGTATAAAAATAATCGTTATGGAACAAAAGGAACATTTGCTGTCTAACTGGGAGTCTCGTCAGTTAAAACATCCGAAGATCATTAAAGGTAAACGGTTAATTTGATTGCTTTTCTGATTTTTTGATGACCAAGCTTCCTGCTGCTAGCTGGACATCATGCTATGCTAGGCTATCGATAAACTTACACAAACGCTTGTCTTGCTATCGCTGTAAAGCATAATTTCAAAATCTGAGACGACAGGGTGATTAACAAAAGGCTAAGCTGTGTTTCGCTATATTTCACTTGTGATTTGATTAATATTTTCTAGTAAGATTATTTGATCGTTGCGCTATGCTAATTAGTGTAGTTGCTGACAATTCTCCCGGATCCGGGATGGGTAGTTTCAAGGTGTTACGCTGTGCGGAAACAAGTGTAGAGGTGTTCGGAAGGGCTGGAGCCTGAGCAGCGGGATGTGTTGGAAGCACTGTTTGCAGAGTTTGTGGATGTCTTTGCAGTATGAGATGAAGACTGCCAGCACTCCATCGCTTGCCACTGGCAAAGAGAGAGAGAGAGCAGAAGATCCGGAAGATGGCAGAGACAGGGTTCATCAAGCCACCCAACAGCCCTTGGGAGGCCCACCGTAGTCCTTGTCAAGAAGAAGGACTGCTCATAGTGCTTCTGTACAGACTACAGGCAGCTGAACTATGTGACCAGGAAGATTTCCTATCTTACCAGCCATGTGAAGAGGATGACTGCAAGCACTGCCCACATTGGTTTCAATTCAGATGGGAGACAGGAGCTCAGCACCCTTGGAGAGCTGGAATAACCAGGACCTGAAGAGGGAGTAGGAAGGTGACCGGGTGTTGGCGACTATCCGGGGTTGGTTGGAAACCAGTCAGTGGCCTGCCTTGAACAGTGTGCACTGAAGCCAAGGCCTGCTACTCCCAGTGTGACAACCTTGCCATTCACAATGGGGTGATGTTTAAAAAATGGAGGGAACCAACACACAACTTGGTGGTGTGGTAGCGGTTGGTGCCTTGTTCCATGTGAGCCCATGCCTTCAGGGCTGTCCATGGGTCAGTGGGGGCAGAACACTTCTGGTACACAAAGACCCTCCAACAACTCTAAAGGAAACTCTACTTGCTGGCTGCCGCCAAGGCCCATAACAGTATGTGCGTTCGTGCCTGTGACGCCTGCACTGCCCATAAAGGACCAACCAGACGCTCCCATGCCCCGTTGCAGTAATATCAGGTGGGGGCCCCTGTGGACATCCTGGGTCCTTTCCCCATGACAGAAGCAGGCAATCGATACCTACCTGTGGCCATGGACTATTTTACCAAGTGGCCAGAGAACTACGCACTCCAATGGACTTGTCCTTGTTCCTGGAGCCTCAGGCTTGGAGTACCTCCACCATCTTCAACAGCACCTGGACACAGCCCATGACTTTGCATGGCATCGCTTGACGGAAGCAGCTGTAAAGCAGAAGTAGGCATACAACACCTGCTGCCGAGATTAGCCTTTACAGCCTGGCCAAAAAGTGTGGCACCGGCACAAGCGTGGTCTGATCCTAAAACTAATGAGTCACTGGGAAGGCCCATGCAGGGTTCTGGGATGACTTGACATGGTGTACTGCATCCAGCTTCAGACTAGTGGATGAGTTGTGGTCCTCCATCAAGATCGGCTGGCACTTTACCAACCTCATACACCTCGTAAAGTGGAAAGAGAGGACAGGGAGGTGGTTACTCCTCCTCACAGCCCTGGATCATTGGACAGCACAGCGGTTTCCTCACCTGAGGGGCAAAGTCAGAATGGGACTCCGCCGCTCTCATGAGGGTGCCACTGTCGCAGGCACCCATCTCGAGGTCAGGATTTCACCCCTCGACGACAACCACGACTCAGCCTCTGAAGACCCCCATCCAGGTTTCAGGATTTTGTGTTGGATTTCGGGGTTGTCGGGGACAACTGGCCAATTAGCTGATCTGGAGGTGTGACTTGTTGGAGGCGTGGCCTTGGGTTAACTCTGTTGGGACAACTGTGGGTGAAAGTGTCATGTCAGTTCATGTATTACGTTGTACTATTTTAATAAAGGTTAAGCTTGTACACTGCCAGCTTTATAGTCTTAATGAGACTGATATAAGTGCATATGATACCAAAGAGTCTACTCGAGTTCCATTGTTAAGATAGTCACTATTTTGTTACAGCCAATACCCTAGAACACTGCTGTGCGTATGTGTACACGTTTTGGACTATGATAAAACCTTTAGGCAATCTCCTATCATAAGTTGTTGATGAAGAAAATGTACATATTTTAAAAGGATTTAATTTAGGTCGCTTATTTAAATACTGCTGGATATTTCTTTGCATTTATTTTCTACCCTTGAATAACTAAGGATGCTGTCATGACGTTGGCCTGGGGGTAGGTTTATGGCAGTCATAAATACCTCTTCCCCCCTTTTTCCTCTCTCTACCCTACTGATGTGAATTTTGAAAACTCCTTGGTAAACAGAGATTTCTGGGAACATCAGAAGGTGGGGGGAAATGAACCATATTCTGGTAATCCAACCAATTGAACATATGCGGTGGTACTTAATGAATATGATGTCAGTTCGGCTGTCATCTGAGACATTCTCCTCAATGATAGGATGACATAAACTCTACAGTGGAAAGTCTACACATCAGAGTTATCGGATTCACTTGGAATTGTTGTTCAATTTAAATGTTTGAATATAAAATTATTGGTGGAGAGATGAAATGTTATTTTAGCTTCCAAATGAGAGATTTGGGTTTTCATAAGGTTAGGGCTCTGCTCAATCAGTGGCCCGCCCCTGTGAAGAGACATGGGTTATAAAACTTTTCAGACACACCCTTCTCGCTCCACTATATAAAGCCTTGACGAAAATGTAACCTCCTGTTCCAAGTACGTGAGGTCTCCAGCCTCTGCGTTAAAAGGACTAACTGTCAAAAACAGAACTAAGCCAACCTCAGCGTGAGCTTTGGTTGCGAATGGTATGAACTTTGAACTCTTATTCACTACAGAAGTGATACCTCCTAGCCGTTGAGTTAGCAACAGCAGTTGCAAACGTGGTCTAGGAAAGAACAGATAGAGTAACCCGTCTACCACACAACAACGTTACTACAACGTATCCAATTGACCACCAGAGACATTCTTCAAAGGACAAAGGACTCGGTTTGGCAACATGGCCTTCCATCTACCACCAACCTACCGAAGCGTAGAGTAAATATTTATTGCATTTTCCTTTTCCAAATGGGCGGTAATTTAGAATGCATACGATACTGTATTTACAATAGCACAGCTTCTCCCTTTGTCCCTCAGTCTTCCCACTCTTTCACTAAAACCCAGCCCCTTTTCTTTTGTGTAACCAGCTTTCATATCTGTTCCGCCCGCAAGGGACGTTTTCCTTTATGATGTAATTTGCAATCAAGGTATAATTCATTCTGTGTCTATGTAATTCTGCGTGATTAGTTAGGTATTTAGTAAATAAATAATTAAACCCGATTTTGTATTGCTGATTCAACTTGTTAGCCAGGGTTCGTGAAGATAACCAAGAATTTACAACTTTCAGATGAGACTGAAATAAGGTGACGATTAATATTGACTGCTATTGATGTAAAATATTACTAGGTCCTTAAGAGTTTATTCGGAGGATAACAGCTCTATAAATATTATTTTGTGGTGCCCCGACTCTCTATGTTAATTAAATTTACATGATAAGCTCAATCAGGTAATATTAATTACGGAGAAAGGATTTTATAGAATAACATGTCATATCACTTCATCATTCATAGCCAAAGACACGACAATGCCTTGAGCGAAATAATTAATGAGTTTTACAGACCATAAGTGTCTAAACATGAGTGCCCTTCCTTTGATGAAGCCTACGGCCCCACGCACACAAACCCACCATAAAAAAGCGACGCCTTAAAGTTTCTGTCTAGGATGGCTGTTTAGCGCAACGCCACACTGTAATCGTCTTCTATGCAGCAGGTAATGTCAGAGAGCATCCCATAGTAAGCTTATTTCACCAGAACTATTTACAGAGGGAATTACTGAGGCGGACATGTTGCAGGGAGTTAATCTTTAAAGTGAAGCTTTGCCTTTAAGACAAAAAACACAAATGCAAGTGATGGAATTCTGTGGCTTGCCAAATTGATGAAATTATTATTTCATTATTTATTTTGTTTCGTTCTTTTCAAGTGTGTGACAAACAACTGACAAGCAGGCTGCCACCATGGCCACCTGCTCCAGAGGACAAGCAGGCTGCCTCCATGGCCAACTGCCCCAGAGGACAAGCAGGCTGCCTCCATGGACACCTGCCCCAGAGGACAAGCAGGCTGCCTCCATGGCCACCTGCCCCAGAGGACAAGCAGGCTGCCTCCATGGCCACCTGCCCCAGAAGACAAGCAGGCTGCCTCCATGGCCACTTGCCCCAGAGGACAAGCATGCTGCCACCATGGCCACCTGCCCCAGAGGACAAGCAGGCTGCATCCATGGCCACCTGCCCCAGAGGACAAGCAGGCTGCCACCATGGCCACCTGCCCCAGAGGACAAGCATGCTGCCACCATGGCCACCTGCACCAGAGGACAAAGGGAGCGGCGGTCAAAGCGGTGGCAGGGACATGGGCCGCTGTGATCTAATGTCAAATTTTCTCTGAATCAGAGCACAAACCCTCCCTTCATGTCCCAGATTAGTGTGTGTTAGCAGGCTATGTTTGAACTGTGTTTTCCTTTGATTCAAAGCTTTGCCGGAACAGTCCGGTCTGATTACTGAAATTAAAGTGGAGCATTTTGAAACTTCTGTCTGTGTGTTTGTGTGTACCGTGTAGACATGTTTAACTCTACTTGTGGGGACCAGAAGTCCAATAATAGTAAACAAACACAAATTTGACTAACTGGGTACATTTTGTTAGTCCTACAAGGTCAAATGCTATTTCTAAGGGGTTTAAGGTTAAGGTTAGGGTTATAGGGTTAGAATTAGATTTAGGGTTCGGTGCTAGGGTTAGGTTTAGGATTAAGGTTAGGTTTTTGGGTTTAGGTTAAGGTTAGGGGTTAGGGAAAACAGGATTGTGTCCCCACAAGGTCAGTTATTCAAGACTGTGTGTGTGTGTGTGTGTGTGTGTGTGTGTGTGTGTGTGTGTGTGTGTGTGTGTGTGTGTGTGTGTGTGTGTGTGTGTGTGTGTGTGTGTGTGTGTGTGTGTGTGTGTGTGTTCATCCAATGTCAGTGAAAGAACAAAAATCAGCTGTAGTTTTCTTTTATACAACGCAACCACCAAAGCAAATGGAGACAATTGTGATAACTGCAGGCAATAGAGATGTGGAGTGTCTTGCTGTTTTTATTACTCCATGTTTTGCAGTCAAACTGGGCAAAAGTGAAACAGAAACATACATTTAGGCAAAATTCTGACTGGTTAGGGTAAAGGTTCGGGATAGGGTTAAAACAGAAAAATAAAATAACAAAACAAATCCCTAGCACTGGGATTGAACCTGCAATGCTCGAAGCCGTAGCGTTAGGTTTAAGGCCATTCTCAACCCCATCCCCAATGCCCTAGCTCGTCCCGAGCCTACTAGATGGTAATAGGCAATCGCATTGCCCTTAGTGCGCCGACAGATAGGGCAGCCATGCTTCTAGCTCCAAAGCAACTTTGCAGTATTTTGTTTATTATGCTATTTCTTACATTGGTAGCCCAGAATTCTTTGGGTGTTATTACATACAACCGGAAATAACTTTTGAATATCACAGTGGCGGTAATTCAACAGCATTACGACCAGGAATACAACTTTCCCAAATTGGATCCTTTGTTTGGCAATTGAACTGATTCCAGAGGCTGATCCAAAATACCGCCGGCGGAGAAGAGCTATTCAGGGTGGCCTCCTAGTCCGACTCTGGATGCGCGCACACCACCCACCACTTCCTAGTATATTACTCACTAATGTTCAGTCTCTGGATAAGTTGACGAGTTCAAGGCTAGGATCTCCTTCCAGAGAGACATCAGGGATTGTAACATAGTCTGTTTCACGGAAACATGGCTCTCGGGATATACTGTCTGAGTCCATACAGCAAACTGGGTTCTCAGTTCATCGCACAGACAGGAATAAAAATCTGTTTCATGATTAACTGCTCATGGTGTGATTGTGATAAGATACAGAATCTCAAGTCCTTTTGTTCACCCGACTTAGAATACTTCACAATCAAATGCAGACCGCATTACCTCCAAAGAGAATTATCTTCTGTTATAGTCACAGCTGTGTATATTCCCCGTCAAGCCTTTACCACGACGTCCCTCAAAGAACTACACTAGACCCTATGCAAACTGGAAACCACATATCCTGAGCCTGCATTTACTGTAGCCAGGGAACTTAACAAAGATAATCGGTGGAAAACGCTACCGAAGTTCTACCAACACATTGACTGTAGCACTCACTCTGAAAAAACATTGGACCACTGCTACTCAACTTTTCAAATTGCCTACTAGGCCCTCCACCTCCCTCCCTTCGACAAATCTGATCACGACTCCATTTTGCTTCTCCCTTCCTATAGGCAGAAACTCAAACTGGACGTACCTGTGTTAAGGCCTATTCAACGCTGGTCTGACCAATCGGAATCCATGCTTCAAGATTGTTTTGATCACACGGACTGGAATATGTTCTGTGTAGTCACTGAAAATAATATAAACGAATACACGAATACGGTGACTGACTTTATCAGGAATTGTACAGAAGATGTTGTACCCACTATGACTATTAAAACATACCCAAAACAGAAACCGTGGATAGATGGCAGCATTCGCACAAAACTGAAAGCATGAACGATCACATTTAACCATGGTAAGGTGACTGGGAACATGGCCGAATACAAACAGGGTCCCCACATGCTTCAAGATGTCCGCCATTGTTCCTGCACCCAAGTAAACAAAGGTAACTGAACTGAATGGCTATCGCCCCATAGCACATATTTCTGTCATCATTTTTCCATCTACGTAACATTGCAAAAATCAGAAACGTTCTGTCCAAACATTATGCAGAAAACTTAATGCATGCTTTTGTCACTTCTAGGTTAGACTACTGCAATGCACTACTTTCCGGCTACCCGGATAAAGCACTAAATAAACTTCAGTTCTTGCTAAACAAGGCTGCCAGAATCTTGACTAGAACCCAAAAAATGTGATCATATTACTCCAGTACTAGCCTCTCTACACTGGCTTCCTGTTAAGGCAAGTGCTGATTTCAAGGTTTTACTGCTAACCTACAAAGCATTACATGGGCTTGCTCCTACCTATCTTTCCAATTAGGTCCTGCCGTACATACCTACACCTACGCTACGGTCACAAGACGCAGACCTCCTGACTGTTTCCAAGCAAACAGCTGGAGGCAGGGCTTTCTCCTATAGAGCTCCATTTTAATGGAATGGTCTGCCTACCCATGTGAGAGACGCAGACTCAGTCTCAACCTTTAAGTCTTTATTGAAGACTCATCTCTTCAGTAGTTCCTGTGATTGAGTGTAGTCTGGCCCAGGAGTGTGAAGGTGAACGGAAAGGCAATGGAGCAACGAACCACCCTTGCTGTGTCTGCCTGGCCGGTTCCCCTCTCTCCACTGGGATTCTCTGCCTCTAACCCTATTTCAGGGGCTGAGTCACTGGCTTACTGGTGCTTTTCCATGCCGTCCCTCCTCAAGCGTCACTTGAGTGGGTTGAGTCACTGATGTGATCTTCCTGTCTGGGTTGGCGCCCCCTCCCCCCCTTGGGTTGTGCCATAGCGGAGATCTTTGTAGGCTATACTCGGCCTTGTCTTAGGATGGTAAGCTGGTGGTTGAAGAGATCCCTCTAGTAGTGTGGAGGCTGTGCTTTGGCAAAGTGGGTGGGTTATATCCCTGTCCAGGGGTCATTTTTGTCCCTGTCCAGGGGTATCGTCCTACGGGGCCACAGTGTCTCCCGACCCCTCCTGTCTCAGCCTCCAGTATTTATGCTGCTGTAGTGTATGTGTCGGGGGGCTAGGGTCAGTCTGTTATATCTGATGTATTTATCCTGTCTTATCCGGTGTCCTGTGTGAATTTAAGAATGCTCTCTAATTCTCTCTTTCTTTCTTTCTTTCTTTCTTTCTTTATTTCTTTATTTCTTTCTCAGAGGACCTGAGCCCTAGGACTATGCCTCAGGACTACCTGGCCTGATGACTCCTTGCTGTCCCCAGTCCACCTGGACGTGCTGCTGCTCCAGTTTCAACTGTTCTGTCTGCGGCTATGGAACACTGACCTGTTCACCGGACGTGCTACCTGTCCCAGACCTGCTGTTTTTAACTCTCTAGAGACAGCAGGAGCGGTAGAGATACTCTGAATGATCGGCTATGAAAAGCCAACTGACATTTACTCCTGAGGTGCTGACCAGTTGCACCCTCGACAACCACTGTAATTATTATTATTTGACCCTGCTGGTCATCTATGAACATTTAAACATCTTGGCCATGTTCTGTTATAATCTCCACCTGGCACAGTCAGAAGAGAACTGGCCACTCCTCATAGCCTGGTTCCTCTCTAGGTTTCTTCCTAGGTTCTGGCCTTTCTAGTGAGTTATTCCTAGCCACCGTGCTTCTGCACCTGCATTGCTTGCTGTTTGGGGTTTTAGGCTGGGTTTCTGTACAGCACTTTGAGATATCAGCTGATGTAAAAAAGGCTTTATAAATACATTTGATTTAATTTGATTCAGGAAACAGCAGAGGGAGCACCCCCCTATCCACATTGACGAGACTGCAGTGAAGCAGGGGGAAAGCTTCAAGTTCCTCAGTGAACACATCACTGACAAACTGAAATGGTCCACCCACACTGAAGAAGGCGCAACAGTGCCTCTTTAACCTCAGCAGGCTGAAGAAATTTGGCTTGGCACCTAAAGCTCAAACAAACTTTTACAGAATCACAATTGAGAGCATCCTGTCGGGCTGTATCACCACCTGGCAACTGCACCACCCACGATTGCAGGGCTCTCCGGAGGGTAGTTAAATAGCCATCACTTGCACCTTAGAGGCTGCTGCCCTATATACATATTCTTGATATCCCTGGCCACTTAATGAAACACTCTTCACTTTAATAATGTTTACATATTTTGCATTACTCATCTCATATGTATATAAATTACTATATTCTCTTCTACTGTATTTTAGTCTATGCTGCTTCGACATTGCTCGTCCAAATATTTATATATTCTTAATTCCATTTTGTTACTTTAGATTTGTGTATATTGTGTGTATTGTTGTGAAATTGTTATATATTAATTGTTAGATATTAATGTTGAAGCTAGAAACACAAGCATTTCACTACACCCACAATAACATCTGCTAGACATGTGTATCTGAGCAATTCATTTGATTGGATCGTTGGAACTTGTCATGGAAATAAAATGTCATAATTTTATGTGCATAATCCACTGGAGTTTGGGGTGCTTTTAGTATGTTTTGAGTGTGACTTGATTAAACCAAATAATTGTCCTTGACTTTTAAATAACCCCAGTATTACTGTCTCTCAAAAATGCCTCTACACATGTCTTAACTGTACAGTCTACAGTTTATGGGACTCAAATCTCATAACATATCTAATTCATGTGCCCTCTGGCTACTGTTGTTGCTTTGGAAGTACTATGGCCAACATATCCATAATCATATAATATCATTACATCAGTACTTGATCTACATAGCGCACTGCAATGGAAATTAATCTACCACTACCACACGGACAGTTAGAGCAATGATTGGTGAATGGTGGATGAGGCATCGCCCTCTCACGTTCTCCGTTGCTATTACCAGGGCAAATAGATGCATCTCATCCGTCTACCATCGAAATGTCTGGCTGACCTTTGCTTGTGCCCCCAAGTTATGCTTTCATATCCATCAGAAGAAATGATGAAGCCCATTTTCACAAGGACATTTCCAGATAGATAGATTTTTACCTCCCCCCAGGGTTAAAGGGGAAAAAAACAGCCATGATATTCAGCATAGGCAAAGAGTTGATGACACGTGCCCCCAGGTGACCAGATCAAAGATGACAAGGTTACACGACTTAGAGTCAACCTCTGCTACCTCCACTTTATCACGGTCTCCCGTGCTCCCTTTCCTATGGACATATTCCTCCCCCATGCCAGGGACACTATCTAGGGAAGTTCCTTCCTTCCCACCCTCCCCTCCTCTCACCAAAGGGTGGGAGGAACCAGCAATAACCAGAGTGTGTGTGTGTGTGTGTGTGTGTGTGTGTGTGTGTGTGTGTGTGTGTGTGTGTGTGTGTGTGTGTGTGTGTGTGTGTGTGTGTGTGTGTGTGTGTGTGTGTGTGTGTGTGTGTGTGTTAGCATAGGAGGTTTTATCAAAAGAATGGCCCATTATTAAAGCAAGTTAAGGCTGGGGGTAGAGGGTGTGGGTGGAAGGACAGGGGAACGATTTTTAAAGCCAGGAAGAAATGACAAAACAGGCCTGCAGCTACAGTAGACACCACAGCCCTGCTCTTCATCAAACACTGTTCTCTTTTCAGACCCTCCAACATGAAATCCATCAACTGTCTCAAAGGAGAGGAGCATGGTGGTACCAAAGAACATGCCCCCCCCCACACACACCCCATCTCTTTCTCCCTCGTTCTCTCTCTGACTCTCTCACTCAAAGCCAGGTTAACTGTATAAACCACATTTAAATAATAATTTCCTGGGCCGAGGCCCTCGATATTGGTGTGACCATCTTATTATTGCCTCCTTATGTGCCAACTCATATGCACTTGGCTCTGTAATCATCCTCTCCTACAATCACTTTATCCCTCTCCACACTGTAGGGCACTAACCCAATTCTCCTCAGCCCTCTCCTCTTTTTCTCTGTTCATATTACTCTCTCAACTCTACAAACATTTCTTTGTTTTTTTCTCTACTGCATTCTGAGAACATTCTTTCTCAATTTTTTCTCTGTTTTGTTTCAACGCATTTCTTTCTGAGGGGTGGAAATATAGTGTCGTCGGGAGGGTTAGTGTAATGTCTGCTTCCAACTCACAGCCTCAAACACGTAGATCCCCTGAACACAGCTCACTTTCCAGCCCACTTTCCAGCTCACATGCTCAAACACCTAGATCCCCTGAACGCAGCTCACTGTCCAAATCCCAATCACCTGAATTCTAATTAACTGTTCACACACCTGTATGTCATTATCACACACTATTTAGTTCAGTTCTTTGCACCGCATCCCTGTGAGGTATTGTTTGTTTTGTGACACATGTCTTTCGGAGCACTGGGTTTCCCGTGATTTACTCCTCCCGTGTATGATAGTTTTTGCCTGCCTCACTAATGACGCCTTTTGCATATTCCCTGCCTGTATTTTATCAGATTTCTTGTTATCTACCTATTGCCCGATCTAGCCTTTCCCTGCCTGTACTGTTGTCCCTTTTGACCCCCTGTGTATGACTTTCTGCCTGGCCCTGGACCCAGCTACCTGCCTCCTCCTGTGGTCTTTTGCAATAAACACCTGCTGCGCCCTGCGCTTGAAACCAGCTCTCTGTCTCCCCTCATGTTCATTACAGTTAGGCACATCGTACTCAGTCTTTGCGGTAGTGTATGTGCACTAGGACAGATGTGGGAGGAGTCACAAGATCCATACCTTGAGGAGACAAACTAGTTGTTCGTTGTCAGCACTGACTAAGCTGCTAATCAAGGGTTTTACTCTATTTTCAACTTTTTGTTGAAAGAATGCAATTAAGTAGAATTTACCTTTATAATAAAACAAACCTTCACCAAAACTGCACCCTCCAATCGTTACTGAAGTGATACTCCACTTAATGTTGCCACAATCCAAACATCACTTAGTGCTGTGCTTTTCTACTACTAACTAATCACCCTGGAACCTTCTGAGGGGACTGATATGTTTTTTACTGTATATCCTGTATAACTGCTATACTGTTCAATCATAGTCATTGAGCTTTGTCTACTGTATATGCAGCAATACATTAATTTACCTGGTCCTTCAGTCTGTCAATCACATGAAGCAGTAGCCCCTCTTCTTTCCCCATCTCAGGCATAGTCAAGAGGAAGTCCACATCATGCCCATACTCTTTCCCCCTGGGGACAGAAAGTGACTTAAGACCATTGTCACCAGTCAAAGCAAGCAATAAATAATTAAATGAGAATATCTTTAGTCACACTGGATAACTGTTACACAGTAAGATGGCCTATGGCCTGGCCATTGGGGGAAAGGAGTATATTACTGGATTTGACTTTTTCTGTTATTCAAACAAGCAATTTGTCCTGCGTCATTAAGTTCAAAAGCTCATTTTTGTTGTCTCAGCTGTCAGCAGAGCCTTCCATTTTATGAGAATCATAACTTTCTACTTGGATTACTGTAATAAAGAACACTCGTACTGAGCATGGCTGCTCACACAATATGTAGTCTCTCAACGTCAGCAGAAATGTGAGCAGTGAACAGATAGACAGATGAGTGGAGGGAAAGTGTACTGATTCCTAATAGGACAACCTCAGAAACCTGTTTCCAGACCTAAAGGCCCGAAGACCTTATTTAACCAACCTATCAAATAAGAGATCTGGAGGTCATTATTTTTCTGCTATGAATCTAATTGGAACCAGCTGCCCTGAGAGGATGATCAAAAAAATGTATTAAATCCTGGAAACCCACCAGCTCTACTAGTCTCTGGCTCAGATAGCATCAACAGTGAGTTGCACAAAGAGTACACTGATACAAAGAACCTAAGCACTGCCTGTGACTGTTGGAGTTGGCCCTCAAAGGCCTATGGCTAAGTTATGCCTGATTGTCATCCTGCAGGTAGTTATATAGAGGCGCAGCATGCACCCTCAGAACCTGGGCCTAGGTGGCTCTAGATAACCCTGCTGGTGTCATCCCAGGGCAAACCACATGTTTCTTTCAGTTCCTGATCGCCCCTCTTTGATCAACAGGCACCCACAGTCATACAGTCATAAGCGCCAATCTTACGGTTAACATGTCAAAACAGCAACAAATCGGCCCTGTGTCTTAAAGCGCCGTTTGATCTCGTCCATCGCCGCCATCGGAATGATGGGAGTAACAGAACAGCAGGGCGTCAAAGAAAGAAAAAGGAGAGGACAAACAGACTGTCTGGGGGAGAAGTCTGCAGCAAAAGGTCATTGTGTCTAATTCAGTGGGCAAGGAATGAGACAACAGCTGCTTAGAGCCCAACAAGGCATGCTAATGCCTCTCAAGCTCAGTTGTAGCACAGCAGGGAGGTCTACCTCGCAGACATAGACAGTACCTGGCTCACATGTTTAGTCTGATGAAAGATAAGGTCATAGCTTTATTGTGATAGATTCGGGGCATTTTACACTTTGAAAGTACTATGGCCAGTCTGATGCACAATTACACAATCACGGACAATCTGTTGCTCAGGTTGATTGAAAAGCACTTCCATCTAACCATTAAGCAAAATTTTGATTTAAAACTAAGACATCATGTGCCAAATTATAAAGTTGGAGTAATTTGAAGTGAATTACTAAGGACTGAGGCCGATCATTCTGAGTTCCACATTCTGATTCAATGAGAGACAGAAGCGGTGAGGTGAGAGAGCGAGTAAAGATTTGTAACCTTTTTGGATACACCCACATCTAATGAATGGACACTACTTTCATGAAAATATGCCACAACACACTTCTGCCTAATACCAAGGCAGTGTGGTTAAGTAAATCTCTGAGCTAGCCTCTGCTCTGCTAGCAAAATGCACTTGATTGCACCACGTAAGTGTGTGTCATGAATAGCAAAACTGGAGGCCGGGGGAAAATCATCAGCATAAATTCAGTTTGCCTCCAATCAAATCTCAAACACCAAGGATTTATCGAAGTGTGTGCTCCAGAAGCCAATTTCAGTCTGGTCTTATAGTCTTAACCTAGTAAACGCAGGGACTGGGAGACTAGTCAGGATCGAGGCAAAGATGAATGGAGCAAAGTACAGCGAGTGAATACCTGCTCCAGAGCGCTCAGGACCTCAAACTGGGGCATAGGTTCACCTTCCAACAGGACAATGACCCTAAGCACACAGACAAGTCAATGCAGGAGTGGTTGCGGGGCAAGTCTCTGAATGTCCTTGAGTGGCCCAGCCAAAGTCCGGACTTGAACTCGATCAAACATCTCTGGAGAGACCTGAAAATAATAGCTACGTTCCCCATCCAACCTGACAGAGCTTGGAGAGGATCTGCAGAGAAGACTGGGAGAAACTCCGCAAATACAGGTGTGCCAAGCTTGTAGTGTCAAACCATGTGATGATTTTAGCATGTAAATCTTTGTGGGTCAAAAACAAAAAAGTGGAATGCATGCCAGCAAAGCCACTACACAACACAACACTAAACAATACATTAATTGCACTATAACGGTGACAAACGGTGCCCACAAACTTTTAGGGCCCACAGAAAGCTGTCTCAACAGCAGTCCCAACATCTTACCACTGCTACACATGGCTATCAGGGGGAGCCTTGTCTGGCAGCGAAACAGTTAATTAATAAATGTGGTTTCTAATGACAATTGAGATGTACTGTCAGGACATCCGCTGAAGTCGGCTCCCCCTCCTTGTTCGGGCAGCGTTCGGCGGTCGAAGTCACTGACCTTCTCGCCATCACCGCTGCCGAATAAAGTGTGCATCTTATGACAACTCTTTGCTCTCCTGCACCTGACTTCAACACCAGTAGCGCATATGCTGACAGGTACAAACCATGGCATTAGGAGACGACAAGTGTAACAGTAGAACTTTAGACCGTCCCCTCACTCATACCCGGGCACAAAACGGGGACCCTCTGCACACATCAACAACAGTCACCCAGGAAGCATCGTTGCCCATCGCTCCCCATCGCTCCACAAAAGCCGCGGCCCTTGCAGAGCAAAGGGAACCACTACTTCAAGGTCTCAGAGCAAGTGACGTCACCAATTGAAATGCTATTTTTGCGCGAACACAGCGAACTAGCTAGACATTTCACATCCGTTACACTTACCCCCCTTTTGACCTCCTCCTTTTCCGCAGCAACCAGTGATCCGGATCAACAGCATCAATGTAACAGTATAACTTTAGACGGTCCCCTCGCCCATACCCGGGCGCGAACCAGGGACCCTCTGCACACATCAACAACAGTCACCCACGAAGCATCGTTACCCATCGCTCCACAAAAGCCGCGGCCCTTTCAGAGCAAGGGGAACTACTACTTCAAGGTCTCAGAGCAAGTGACGTCACCAATTGAAACGCTATTTAGCGTGACTAGCTAGCCATTTCACATCCGTTACACAAGCAAATAAGAGGCAATCCGTAATTTCGATTAACCCTCCTGCTGTGTTCCATTCGAATTGGACCGATTTACAAGTTCTCTCTGAAAAATGTAGTTCATTTAATATGATTGTAATAAGGTTCCGGGCATCTGAACACACAAAACACACTTGGTTGATTTTCATTAAATTTGGGGTGTTTTATTTCACTTTTGTACACCTGTGGTGTTCCTGGTCAAAAATGACCGGTCATTAGAAATGAATGGGTGAGACTACAATTAATGTGTAGCATTTAGTTCAGGCACATACCCATTCATCAGATGGACACGCTTCCTCTCCCAGACTCCCACATGCATGGATGCCATCTATACTGAGTATACCAAATATTAGGAACACCTTCCTCAGAGGGGTTGGGTTAAATGCGGAAGACACATTTCATTTGAATACATTCAGTTGTACAAGTGACTAGGTATCCCCTTTCCCTTTCCCTTCCCTAATATTGAGTTGACTCCCCCTTTTGTCCTCAGAAAATCCTCAATTTGTTTGGGTATGAACTCTACAAGGTGTCGGAAGTGTTCCACAGGGATGCTGGCCAATGTTAACTCCAATTGTGCTAAGTTGGCTGGAAGTCCTTTGGGAAGTGGACCATTCTTGATACACACAGGAAACTGAGTTTTAAAAACACAACAGTGTTTGTCAGGACCCGGTTACGAACCTGGGTCTCCGGAGTGAGAAACAGTCACTTAACCAACTGAGCCACGAATAGTCAGCAGAACCCAGAAGATGAGGCAGACACAGCAGTACTTAAGACGGAGTATTTAATAAAGTAAAAAGGAGAAGTCCTTCAAAACAAAAATGGCAAATCCAAAAGGTGGTAGGAATAGCACAAAAAAGCCTCAAGAGATACTCAAAAACAGAATTCCACAAGAGCATCCACCGGAATCGACAAGAAAACACAGAACACTAGGGCTGGGTGCTAACATACAAACACAGAGCACAGAACTGAGGGAAACTAAGGGTTTAAATACAATCAGGGGAAAACGAGGCACAGGTGCAAATAATAATGGGGAACAAGGGAAAAAACATAAGGTCAAAAAGCACAATGGGGGCATCTAGTGACCAAAACCCGGAACAACCGTGGCCAAATCCTGACAGTGTTAGCGGTTTTTGACACAACGCAGTGTGCCTGGAACCTACTACCCTTTCAAAGGCACTTAAATATTGTGTCTTGCCCATTGTCTCAATTGTCTCTAAGCTTGAAAATCCTTCTTTAACCATCTCCTCCTCTTCATCTACACTGATTGAAGTGGATTTAACAAGTGACATCAATAAGGGGTGTCCCTAATGTTTTGTATACTCAGTGTATATGGATGTATGAGCTCTGTGGTAACTTATTAAAATTACTATTAATAATTCATAGATTAATAATAATTCATAAATTACTCTATGCAAAGGTATTTTTGTCATCTTATTTATATTGGTCTCATTCCTAATGCAAAAAAAGTGACAATAGTACTGTTTGTCCATCTTGAGGCGCCATAGCCAGTATTGGAGTAACTACAATGTTGTTGATCCATCCTCAGTTTTATTCTATCACAGCCATTAAACTACAACTGTTTTAAAGTAATTTTGGCCTCATGGTGAATACCCTGAGCAGATTCTTTCCTCTCTGGCAACTGAGCTAGGAAGAACATTTGTATCTTTGTATTGACTGGGTGTATTGATACACCAGTGTAATTAATAACTTCACCATGCTCAAAGTGGTATTCAATGTCTGCTTTATTTTTACCCATCTACCAATAGGTTCCCTTCTTTGCAATGGTATTGGAAAACTTCACTGCTCGACTGAGGGACCTTACAGATAATTGTATGTGTGGGGTACAGAGATGAGTGAGACATTAAAAAAATCATGTTAAACACTATTATTGCACACAGAGTGAGTCCATGCAATTTATTATGTGACTTGTTAAGCACATTTTTACTCCTGAAGTTATTTAGGTGTGCCATAACAAAGGGGTTGAATACTTTGTGAGTCAAGACATTTCATTTTTTTTTATTTTTTAGGGAATTTGTTTAAAAAAAATCTAATCTAAAAACATAATTCCACTTTGACATTATGGGCTAACGGTAGCTAATCCTAATCCGTACACATTTGCGCAACCGCAGCTTTCAAATGAGGCTACAATGAAAACTAATGGGACTGTGGCGACTGTGTTGGCATCAATATCCGGGGTGTGAACTAAGTTTCAATTCAGCGTTGATTGACATGGTAATGGACCAATAGTATTGGAGAAAAGTTGAAAAAACTGACGCTGTACGTTAAAGTGTGGCGTGTCACGTCACGTACAGCGCGCATTATTTAACGAATTCTGTGCCGTACAGCCTCTTTGCAGCAGGTGTAGCGCTTCTCTTGCAGATTAAAAACAAGAACTGATCAATGGTGAGTGTAAATTACTTGTGAGTTCATCAATAGTTCATTTAATCAATTGTTAATTTTCTTGGATTATCACTGCGAGCCATCATGACTCTCACAAACCGTGACAGCCACAGTTTAATTGTGAAGATAAATTTAGCGCCGCTCTAAAAACCCTACACAAACTTTCAAATAGGTATGTAATGAGACATTATATAAACTCTTTAGAATGTTTCATTTACATTTGAGGAGATAAGTTGGCAAATTCGGGTGAAAAAAGCCATTTCACCACACTATCTCCCTCTTTCACTATGATGCAGTAGCTTTCTCTTTCCAACCAGCCATTTTTAAAAAGACCAGATGTAGCTCCATTGCCTTTAATCATGCAGAGAAGGGCAGCATGAAGGTCTCGTCATTGATTTTGCTGGAAAGGGGAGAAATTGTGCTTTACAATGGTATTCATATTACAGTTGACCTGGAAGTATTATGTTTTTGGGGCGCTAAAATAAGGTCAACTGTACGGAACAGCACGATGTACAAACGTGCGTTAGCTTACATTATAGTGTGTAGGCCAGTGACCAAAAATCTCTATTTAATCCATTTTAAATTCAGGCTGTAACTCAACAAAATGTTGGTAAAGTCAAAAGGTGTGAAGTCACTGTAATTCATGAACCATTCCTTGTTAGCATGAACAGCACGTTTTAAATGACAACGTGATCATTGGACAAACCGCAGTGTTTTTTGGAAACGTGGGTGTTTATTATGCTGTGGTTGTCTTGGTTGCGCATAGGACAGGTTTAAACATTTGTGATTACAATGTATAAACATCCTCTCAATGCGTGGTGTGAGTAAATATCCTGACTTGTTTGAGAAATGGTGCAGACTCACCCCAATGTTTAAAACTCAAAATGCAGTTGCCTGGAGCTCAGACGCTCTGTCTAACTGTAATTCTAACATAGCCAGGTAGGCTGAGACAATGTAGTCTCAAACATATGTTTATAACATTTAACCCTTTTATTGTTGTGTGGTAATCAGTTGAGTGTGATTTTTATTCCTATGCGTATTGTTCATATGGCCAAGTCCATTGGATATGTGAAGATATGTGTGAGTTCTAAGTTTTGTCCCACCCCTCTGCTAGCCAATGGCTAGCCGGGTGGCTGTTTTTTGATAAGCCACGGGATGGTCTAAGATCTGAGATAGGAGTGTCCTATGTTTACATTTGTTCACTTGTTGTTATAATGATGATTGACTATTTTCCCTTTTTCTGACTCAACCTATTGCTATTAAGTATTTTTCTAACATTTTATCTACTCACTGACACTATGGAAAGCAGCTGAGTCCTGGGATGAATTTCTTTGCTTCGGCTCAACGATAAAAGGGAATCACGTCGGCCTGGCTGATGCCATCTATATGGATGTAGGATCTCTGTGGTAACTTGAATCTGTACAGGGTAAATTTTAAATTACTTCATGCAAAGGGATTTATTGTCCTCTCAGGCATTTTTTCTTATTTACATTGGTCTCCCTCACATAAGCCTATGACATCCTGTAGAGATTGGGCCTGGATGATCCGGTTACTGTAAACTTGGTATCTGTCACACCCTGACCATAGTTTATTTGTATGTTTCTATGTTTTGGTTGGTCAGGGTGTGATCTGAGTGGGCATTCTATGTTGGATGTCTTGTTTGTCTATTTCTATGTCTGGCCTGATATGGTTCTCAATCAGAGGCAGGTGTTAGTCATTGTCTCTGATTGGGAACCATATTTAGGTAGCCTGGGTTTCACTGTGTGTTTGTGGGTGATTGTTCCTGTCTCTGTGTTTGTTGCACCAGATAGGGCTGTTTCGGTTTTCCACGTTTGTTGTTTTGTATTGTTCGTGTTTCATCTTCATTAACGATGTATCTAACTAACCACGCTGCATTTTGGTCCGATCCTTGTTCCACCTCTTCGTCAGAGGAGGAGTTAGAAGAAACCCGTTACAGTATCATTTGATTGATAAATAGTGGTTGGTTTTCAGAAGTTAAAAATTAAATGAAGGTCTGTGGTTCTCTTATCCTGTATATATTGTCCATTGAAGAAAGGTTGGATAATATTTATATAATTTCCTTGGCTTCTAGGCATCTTGTTGTTCCTGCTTTGCCTGGAAACTCTTGTTAATGCTTGTTAATTCTTCGTATCTTAAGCGTTATGCCTTGCATGTGATTTAATACATTTTACAAAGTGAATAAATAATATTTGCTTTGATATTTGCTTCTTATGAATATTCCTTGATCTTAGTCAGCTAAATGCATAATACTTGATTGCACATGGTTTTTCTATAATGTTAAATGGAGTCAGATATTCAGTTGAAAAGACTTTGATCATATTCATTGCATAGTGTTATCTATAATAAATGCATTGATATCAAATAGTACCTCACTACATAACCATAAACCTAACCATAACCCCTAACTCTAGCTAAAGTCAGCCACCTTGCTAATGTTGGCGTTAACCACCTAGCCAAAGGTTAGCCATAACAAATTGTAATTTGTAACATATCATACGAAATGGATGATGGACATCCACAAATTAATACATACCATATGAAACGTAAAATATCATACTGAATGGGAGAGATGGATTTCCATTTACTATGTTACGTCTACCCCTGAGTCCAGGTTGCTAAAATGGGATGAAAGCTCCATTACCAAGGAGAGGCAGCTTTTACAGTACAGTCACTGAGTCATGGCATCAGTTTAGGCTTTCTTTCATCTACAGTCGGCAGATACTTCTGAATCAACCCTGGTTTTAAAGGCCCTGGGTAACGGAAAAGAAATGACAGCATTTCATTGAGTCTCAAAGAGATTTTTTGTATCTCTAATGGTATGCCCTGAAAACACTGTATTCTTATTTAGCTATAGTTTAAGCATCTACTCCAACTCAATCAGACGGCTCTAAAAGTGTGCTTATACGACTTCTTGAATAGAACGACTGATGGATGTTTTAAAGGCTGTACCCATAAACCATGTGTCACGCCCTGACCTTAGAGATCCTTTTTATGTCTCTATTTTGGTTTGGTCAGGGCTTGAGTTGGGGTGGGCATTCTATGTTTTGTGTTCTATGTTTTCTATTTCTTTGTGTTTGGCCGGGTATGGTTCTCCATCAGGGACAGCTCTCTACCGTTGTCTCTGATTGGGAACCATACTTAGGTACCCTTTTTCCCACATGTGTTTGTGGGAAGTTGACTTTCTTTATGGCACTTTGCCGTTGAGCTTCACGGTTTGGTTTTGTATAGATTATTGTTTTGTCGGCGTCCTTCTTAAATAAAAGATCATGTACGCTCCCCACGCTACACCCTGGTCCTCTCCTTTCATCTGCTGTGACACCATGGCTGTGTTCAAGTTATCCGGCCTAAGTAACATCAGTTTCTGAGACAACTACAGTGCCTTGCGAAAGTATTCAGCCCCCTTGAACTTTGCGACCTTTTGCCACATTTCAGGCTTCAAACATAAAGATATAAAACTGTATTTTTTTGTGAAGAATCAACAACAAGTGGGACACAATCATGAAGTGGAACGACATTTATTGGATATTTCAAACTTTTTTAACAAATCAAAAACTGAAAAATTGGGGCGTGCAAAATTATTCAGCCCCCTTAACTTATTACTTTGTAGCGCCACCTTTTGCTGCGATTACAGCTGTAAGTCGCTTGGGGTATGTCTCTATTAGTTTTGCATATCGAGAGACAGACATTTTTTCCCATTCCTCCTTGCAAAACAGCTCGAGCTCAGTGAGGTTGGATGGAGAGCATTTGTGAACAGCAGTTTTCAGTTCTTTCCACAGATTCTCGATTGGATTCAGGTCTGGACTTTGACTTGGCCATTCTAACACCTGGATATGTTTATTTTTGAACCATTCCATTGTAGATTTTGCTTTATGTTTTGGATCATTGTCTTGTTGGAAGACAAATCTCCGTTCCAGTCTCAGGTCTTTTGCAGACTCCATCAGGTTTTCTTCCAGAATGGTCCTGTATTTGGCTCCATCCATCTTCCCATCAACTTTAACCATCTTCCCTGTCCCTGCTGAAGAAAAGCAGGCCCAAACCATGATGCTGCCACCACCATGTTTGACAGTGGGTATGGTGTCTTCAGGGTGATGAGCTGTGCTGCTTTTACGCCAAACATAACGTTTTGCATTGTTGCCAAAAAGTTCAATTTTGGTTTCATCTGACCAGAGCACCTTCTTCCACATGTTTGGTGTGTCTCCCAGGTGGCGTGTGGCAAACTTTAAACAACACTTTTTATGGATATCTTTAAGAAATGGCTTTCTTCTTGCCACTCTTCCATAAAGGCCAGATTTGTGCAATATACGACTGATTGTTGTCCTATGGACAGAGTCTCCCACCTCAGCTATAGATCTCTGCAGTTCATCCAGAGTGATCATGGGCCTCTTGGCTGCATCTCTGATCAGTCTTCTCCTTGTATGAGCTGAAAGTTTAGAGGGACGGCCAGGTCTTGGTAGATTTGCAGTGGTCTGATACCCCGTCCATTTCAATATTATCGCTTGCACAGTGCTCCTTGGGATGTTTAAAGCTTGGGAAATCTTTTTGTATCCAAATCCGGCTTTAAACTTTTTCACAACAGTATCTCGGACCTGCCTGGTGTGTTCCTTGTTCTTCATGATGCTCTCTGCGCTTTTAACGGACCTCTGAGACTATCACAGTGCAGGTGCATTTATACGGAGACTTGATTACACACAGGTGGATTGTATTTATCATCATTAGTCATTTAGGTCAACATTGGATCATTCAGAGATCCTCACTGAACTTCTGAAGAGAGTTTGCTGCACTGAAAGTAAAGGGGCTGAATAATTTTCCACGCCCAATTTTTCAGTTTTTGATTTGTTAAAAAAGTTTGAAGTATCCAATAAATGTCGTCCCACTTGTTGTTGATTCTTCACAAAAAAATACCGTTTTATATCTTTATGTTTGAAGCCTGAAATGTGGCAAAAGGTCGCAAAGTTCAAGGGGGCCGAATACTTTCGCAAGGCACTGTACATCTACTACTGTGGGCTGTATACCTGATCTGTAGTTACTCTACATACAGCTTATAACACTATTACATTTGAAAAAACTGTAATATTATTGATAACTTCTGTGCAGAACATATAAAATATAAATGGATATTTACAAGTAAATGACGGGCGACACGGATGAACAATAGATTTGTCGGTTGTTTGGCTGTTCTTAGAATCTTATTAAAAAACACATTTTAATAAGTTAGCTATGGTATGGCAGCTAGAAAATAATAATACTTTCCTGATTCTTTAATGTGTTTTCATTAACAGCTCCTATATTCTTGAGGATCTTGGGGAACAGTTTTGTTGGCTAAGATGATACACCTGAACATACTGTAGTGGGTGAGTCCACATGCTGTCAGTATCCTTAAGGATAGGCATAATTGCATCTAGCAATATGTTATTTCCCAAAATGTATCACAAAATTGGCAAAGGATTTAAGTGATGACTTATCCTCAAAAACATTCTTAGGATGCCAGAGAGAACTCTACAAACACTATAAATAATTCAAATGCTTCCTATACGATTCCACAATACAGAGAAAGTTGCAGTTCAATGGAGCAAGTTGAGCTAATGCATTTTTTAAGTGAAAAAGTCATTGACAAAAAATAAATGTCATGACTGGGTCTGTGATAACATCACTGCAAATAAAACCAGCACCTTATTGACACCTCAGTCTTTTCACACTCTGAAGTGGCAAACAGCTTTTCTGTATCTCTTTTTAATCTTCCTTGTTACCCTCCTTCCACAGCTGTCCTCTCCATAAAGGTGAATGTCACAAGCATCAAATCACTAACGCCAACAAATCCTCACAAACTTCTCCAACTGAAGTGTCATCAAGGCTATGGGCTATGGATTGTGCAGGGAGTGCAGGACCTCAGAAACGTTGAATGGCAAATGATTATTCTCTATGCTCGGTGGCGATTTTCTTTTATACAGAGGCTGCGTTCCCAAAGGTTACAGCCCCGTTCCACCCCCCCCTGCCCCCTGGAAGTCCCAGTATTACATTCTGCGCATGTGTTTCTTTACTTCTACCTAATGCACACATTTGTGACTTGTTTCAGGAAACTAGGCCTATGTCGCACGTCACTACTTCACAGAAGTGGCATTTAAAATGTCTTCTGGAACATATGAACTTTCATGTGCCTTAATAACAAACGTGTATTTCATCCATAAATATGAATAAAATTGTTAAATTATGAGCCTAGTAGGTTTAGCCACGGAAAAAGGCAGGAACCTTCCCTATAGCCATGAATGGATGGGCAGGACATGCCGGGAGATGAGTTTGGATTAGTCTGCCATGTAGCATGCTTCTGTCTATAACATGAGGTGTTCAGTATGTGTTGACAGTCCTTTCTACCGCGCCGTTTCTCAACAACAGTGACGCCCCGAATTTAGCAGCCGCTATCGACAGATCAATTGGCAAATGTGATGGGCTACTTTCTGCACCCACCATGGTCAGTGTGGACCGGCGTGACTTGACACAATGCTGGCCAAACAAGATGTTGCTCCAAGTCTGCCGTGAAGCGTTCATCCACATATACGGACGGGTAAGAGTCTAGTTACATTGTCAGATATAAGTTTCTAATTTTGTCAGAAAGTTGTTTTTATTGCACGTTAAAGAATACTATTAGTTAGCTAGCAAATGTTGGCTTGCTGGCTCGCTAGCTAACGTTACGTGTTTGAACTGTGTAGTAATATTATTCAAATCAGAAATCCATTTTCATTGCTAGTTATTACCTAAGCTTAGCAAGCTTACATTGAACCTGCACATTTATACCACAACTATGACAATGATGTATATGGGACAGCTATGACAATGATGTATTGGTAGTAGTATGAGTTGGGATTATGGCAGTTCATTGTTTAGCTAGCTAGCTACATGTCTAATCAAAAAACTCCACTTCGAACGGATTATTACACGATCCATCAAACTAGCCAGGTGTGTCTGGGGGGGATTTCGGTCATATATTGTACATGTGAACATGTGTACATGTCTAGACAATCGTGACCCATCCACTTAGCTAGATGTGGCTGGGGGGTGGTTATAGAATTTCCTTCACATCACCCATCAATTTCGGCAAGTGTGTTGGGTACGCATCATCTAGTAATGATAAAATATTTATTAAATATTTTTCTCGACACTATCTGTTTTTGATATTGCTACTATGCAAGTAACCACTTCACTGTACTGTTTGCACCTTCTGTATCCTGTGCATTGTGACAAATAAACATACATTTGATTTGATATAGCATGTGTTTACCACATTGCCTCACATGTGAATCCTTAAAGAGATGGGTGGGGCTAAGGCTTAAGAGGGTGTGAACGATGCTGAATGGGTGTAGACAAAGAAGAGCTCTCCAGTAGGTGTACCAAATTTTGGGACACCTACTGGAAAAGTGGGGTTCCGAATTGAGGCAGTCAGTCACATTTGTGGTCACCCTCCATTCACATTTCTCACTGTCAATCATGAATGATAATTATTCAAGTTTTACCAGTGAAACTTCCATGCAGATTCTGCATGCCAACCATTCTTCTTGAGTTATGTACAGTGTTATTTCAAATTTTTTAGCAAAGCACATATTTTGCCTAATGGTGAGTGCTGTTGAGTTTTGGCCCTATGAGAGAAAAATGTGACCATTTGCACAACCATCCTATCTATAATCTCATAAGAAATTAGGTGATGTTTTTTGTCTTACAGTAACATTATATTATGCTATTACATTATTATCACCTTTATGTGATGTAGAGGAGGATGAGTGGAGGGCCCCTCACTGTTAAGAAAATTTGAATTATGTAATAACATTTATTTTTGGTATAATAGGTCTCCACTGCAAAGGTGTTTCATCAACCCTGAGAATATCTCCATGGCAATGTGTATGTTCTCTCGCCAGTCGATGGTTCGATTATGAACTTCAGGGGGTCACCTGGCTCGAAGAACAACTCTATAGCAACCAGTCATGATGCAAATTAGATTATGGTATTTGCTTTTTGAACTACTTCCAGACCTGGGTTCAAATAAAATTGGAAATAATTTAGATGTGCTTGCTTCAGCTTGCAATGGAACCAACAGAAAAGTCCCAAAAGTGCAAACCCTGCCCACCCGACAATCCAGACAGGTAAAAAGGTCACCCAGGTCTGGCTGCTTTATATTGTTTCTCTCTTCCATCGAGCTTTGAATACTTGAAATCTCTTCCTCATACCCTGTAAACAATAATGAGTCGTTGTGGCGTCCCGGGATATTACGCAATGGTCACTTAAAGTCATCAGGATGTTGTGTCATGGTCCCCTGGAGATTTTGTCTAGTTCCCGGTTGGTCCCAAGGAACATCCCCAAGGATGATTTTATGACATTCTTGGAATGTTGTGTCATGGTCCCCTGAAGGTTTTGTCTAGTTCCAGGTTTGTCCCGGGGATGTCACCTGATTGTCGCAAAGCAACCTTCTCCCAACAAACAAACAGAATGTTCTACCCAGGGCATGTGCACCGTAGTTTCCTAACACATCACTCCTTGATACTGCATCACTCCCATCAAGGCTCTGATTGGTGAACCACTGATCCAGTCACACCTCTTTACACACAAAGAGTGCTTTTAACTTACATATTTAGCACACTTTGACATAAATGATTACATTCTGTATGTTTATTCATACAATAATTATTATTTATTCTAAACTGGGTAGTTTGGATACTGGATGCTGATTGGCTATAACAGCATTTAGCCGTATGTATATTATGTGAGACTGTATCATGACTATGATGTTTATCCTTTTCACCTTGATATCATTGCACATTTTCACCTCGATAAAATGCCTACATCAACAATAGTTCAACATGCCAATGTAGAAAATAAGTGTTTAGAAAAAAGGGATACATTGTGAGTTTGGGAATACAACAAAAACTGAGCTGAACATCATCATACGGGACTTTTATGGTTCAGTGAGAAACATGAACAGCGAAGAATATGGGATTAGCAGCTACGCTGGACACAGAGCTCGTTTGAACCGACATATCAACAACGCCCCTCTCAGTCTGGCATGGAGTATACAAAAGAACACAAATTCACAACAAGCAACAATGCTGCCAAAGACTGCAAAAAAGCTGCCTCTTCGCAGATTCAAACAAACCACTGCTTCCGAACCACCATGATCCAGAAACTGCTGGAAGCTTGACTAGAGGCATGAGAAATATTGTCTGTCATATGACACAGATACTCACCATCTTCAAAATGGCCGGAGGCCAAATCTGGAAGCGAGGAGGTGGTGGAGCACTTACTGTTCTCTGACAACACAGCAGCAGCTCCCCCAGTTAAAATAATCGCATTCATTTCCAGCAGTGTGGCACCAAAAACAAACGATTACATGGGGAAGCCAACAACAAATGATAAAATGGGACAATTTTTCATCCAGATCAACATTAATAAATAATTGCCATGTCTTTGTTACTCTAGAAGTAGCGCTAATGCTCGGTTTTTGAATACATTTAATGTAAGCTTGCGAGCTAGGCTGTGGTTATGTTGCAATGCAACCAGTCTAGCAATGAGACTTTTGACCGGACTACCTTTTCTGGCGGAATGTATTTATCATAAATGTATTTCTTAAAGCAACATTTTCAATTTACATGTGTAGTTCCTTGCCTTTCTGTGTTGGCAACCGGTACATAAAAACAATAAGGTACCTCGGAAGTGAGTTTTTACTTGGCTCATTGCTCTCTAGCGACTCCTTGCGGCAGGCCGGGTGCCTGCAGGCTGACTTCGGTCGTCAGTTGAACGTTGTTTCCTCCGACACATTGGTGCAGCTGGCTTCCAGGTTAAGCGAGCGGGTGTTAAGAAGCGCGGCTTGGCGGGTCATGTTCCGGAGGACACATGATTCGCCCTTCGCCTCTCCTGAGCCCGTTGGGGAGTTGTAGCGATGAGACAAGATCATAATCACGAATTTGGGGAGAAAAGGGGGGTAAAACCATGACACTGCTTCCCAAGAACATTCAGGGAACCATGACACAACCTCTCAAGAAAGTCCTAAAACGTCATCGGGGATGTCCCCGGGACAAACTGGGAACTATTCTATTTACATGTGAGTTCCAAAATGAGATTGTTACACAACAGGACTGCCCTAAAACCAAAGCACGCTCTCTGCTAATTATCTATAGGCTATGTTCAACTTGTCAATTCCCATGATTTTCTAACAACAGTTTGAATTGAGGTACGTTCTGCCTCCTCATTAATTCACATAAAAGAAGCCCATTTCACTGTGGCGGATCCCTTACCTTTTAGGCTTGCTATGCTAATGTAGGGTGAGAATGATCTAGATGAGCCAGACAAATTTTTCTCTTCAATGACGGACAAAGTTATCCACCAGTGCTTCAGTCAGAACAGAATCTGGCAGAACTTTTCCTCCTGGTGCATTTTCCAGTTGGCGCCTGTATTGCCTTCATTGTCGTTTTCCTTACTAATAATTACTGTGTGTGTTTCTATCAAAGTGACCTTATTACATTATCATAATACAATTTATGTATATTTTGCTGTCATTTTTACTGTAGCACACCATATGTATGTATAGGGCATAATGTATTCCTTTATAACAGCGGACACACAAGGTACTGATTTCATAACCTTTATGGTGTTATACTCAATTGTACTTATGTCGTCTGTAAAACGATGCTAATGGCGTCAATTCAGTATTAGCTTGTGTTGTATCCTATTGCCGCTTTCAAAACAACTGGGAACTCTGACTTCCGACGTCAGTGTGTTCAAGACAACTAGGAACTCTGGAAAAAACTAGCTCCGAATGGGAAAAATCGTTTTGAACGGTCATCCAACTTGGAATTCCAAAAGGGAACTCAGGCCTCTGTCTAGAGCTCCAACTTTCTGACCTGAAGATCGCAGACATCATGATTTGACCGTACTTTTCTGAGTTCCCAGTTGTCTGGAAAGCATCATAAACACATTATTTGAAGCTGCCCTGGTCTTACCGTGACCATTGCATTGGCCTGTGTATTAATTTGGCCTGCATAGCTCTGTCCTGCCCTACACTGTTGGTACTTGTAATATTGTTTTATTTCTAGATCTTGATATTTTATTCTAATTTGCAATAATTCCTCTTTATTCTGTACTTTCAGAAACACACACACACACACACACACACACACACACACACACACACACACACACACACACACACACACACACACACACACAAAGCTGTTTATCATGTCTGCCTTATCCACTGCCCCCATTTTGTAATTATAGCTAAGCGCACACTCTCCCGTCAGGTGGTCCACCCCTGTGGCTCTCTCTTCTCCTGTAGCTACAAGGTATAGTGATTGGTGTCCTCCACTATGTCTCCCACCAGCTCCTCTGTCAGAAAAAGTTTGGAGCACTCTGCCTCAGAGGGAGATGGCCAGGGGCTTTGCACTCCAGACTGGGACTAGTCAAAGCCAACAGCAGGGCCAAGAGGGGGGAAATGATGTGATTGGCTGCCAGTGTGGTGATACTGATGATGTGTTTCCACAGGTTTGTTTATGTTGGTTGTACCCTAGAAACTAATGTGACCTGTAGAAACTAATGTGACTCTGTAAAGACATTCGTTATTATAAGAAGCTGAAATGTTGTAAAAGTAAAAGTAATATATTGGAATATTTTTGTTAATTAATTGTGAAAGCACTGTTTTCCTATTGAGATGTATTGCATTGGAAATTGTACACTGTCTCTTTAAAAAATAACATCAAGTTGAGAATTCCATCATACAAGAGGTCAGTCAGTTCCGTGATTGCTATCATAGAAGACCTACACTACTAAAACAAAAAATGTAGTAATTTAACCAAGCCCCTCATATAAAGTTGCCAAAACAAAGATGGACTGGAGTTGTCAGTCATTTCAAGGGTGTTTCCGGTCTAAAACAAAAATCAAGACGTGAAAATGTTAAAATACCTACAAGAGAAGACTGCAATGGGAAGAAATTTATAGCTAGCTAGCAAGCATGATCCTGTGGTGGATTTGTTGCATGGAGGAGAGAGAAACTACCAACCATAAGTTGATGTACTCTTGTTTTCTAGCTGTGAAAAATCCAAGTAAAGGATAAAAATGTCATCAGAAAACAAAAATGTTGTAGTCGAAATTGTGAAGAAATTGCCTGAGTGAGTGAGCTGAAAGAAAATATGCGAGAATCTGAAACAAACAATTTGTGAGGACATTGCAAATTCATCTAATTTATTTGAGTAGAGCTATGATTCAGTACTTAGAGAGAGATTTATCTTTTACTTAACTAGGAAAGTCAGTTAAGAACAAATTCTTATTTACAATGACGGCCTACCTCAGCCAAACCCTGATGACGCAATTGGGACTCCCAATCATGGCCGGACGTGATACAGCCTGGATTCAAAACCAGGGACTGTTGACGACTGGGACCGCTTGGACAGAGAAGCAGTGCCTTAGGCCGCTGAGCCACTCGGGAGATGAGGTTACTCAGGTGAAAGATCAGGGACTTGCATTGCTTTTGGCAGTAAATTATCAGATTGACAGTTCGGAAACGTGGATGATGTTGTTGAAGATGCATCAGTACATCAGGATGGGGTTCATGGGCAGCCGGTTGTGGTTGACGCCCTCTTGTGGCGGATGATAGTACTACTGCTACAGGCATTTCTTCTCACAAACCAGCCAGTGCAATTGAGTCAGATAATAACCCAATACGAGTGCAGGTGTACACCCCATGTACATAAAATAGTTCTGAATCAGTAGTCAGATTGGTGAAGTTGGCCAGAAGGATAAATTGAACTTCAACAGTCTTGAGATGTAGATTGAAAGATCTGAAAAAAGTATATGTTGAAGGTGAAATTGTTGAAGCTGTCATTCAGTCGATCTCTCCAGGGGTTCAACTGAAATGCTACCTAGAAAGCAGAACTGAGTTGACACTGCACACGTTGAGACAAATACTTAGAACTCATTGACCAGTGCAGTTCAAGAACCCAAAGAAAACCCTATTCAGTTCTTAGTGCATACAATGGGCATCAGACAGAAAGTCTTCTTTGCATCAGAACGAGCTAAAGCTGGATTTCAGTACAACCCAGAATTGATCCAAGCATAGTTCTTGCAGACAGTGATGACAGGTCTCCAAGATGACATCATATCTGGAGATCTCAAGCCTTGCTTACAGGACCCAAATGTGAAGGACGAGACATTACTGGAGAAGATGAATACTGTCTACAGTCTGGAGATGGAAAAGAACATCAAGATGTCAGCCTTATTGAAGAGCAAAGAAGCTAAAGTAGTTGCAGTTCAGGAAGAGGAGAAAGATTGCACAGAACTGGTCAGTGGTCTTAGGAAGGGGAATGGTCACGCACCTAAACTAAATACACTGATTGAGAAGCTTAAAGCTGGAAACAAAGCCATCTGTGATACTCTTCAATACCTCACCACAGATGTAGCCAGCCTTTCTCAGACCAATAGGACAAAGATAGGGAAGTACCACTCCAGCCACGTACAAAATAATATACTCTGATGGTGGTGATGGTAAAAGCAAACCAGGATGCTGTCAACAGTGTGAAGAGTCCAACCGTGATGGAAGAAATGGACACTGTTACAAATGTGGCAGTAATGAACACTTCGCTGTAGGCTGTCATAAACAAAGAGAGAATACTGCAACTAAACTCAGCAAAAAAAGAAACGTCCTTTCATTGTCAACTGTGTTTTTTTCAGCAAACTTAACATGTAAATATTTGTATGAAGATAACAAGATTCAACAACTGAGACACATACTGAACAAGTTCCACAGACATGTGACAAATATAAATGGAATAATGTGTTCCTGAACAAAGGGTGGGGGGGTTCAAAACCAAAAGTAACAGTCAGTGTCTGGTGTGGCCACCAGCTGCATTAAGTACTGCAATGCAGCTCCTCCTCATGGACTGCACCAGATTTGCCAGTTCTTGCTGTGAGATGTTACTCCACTATTCCACCAAGGCACCCGCAAGTTCCCAGTCATTTCTGGGGGGAATGGCCCTAGCCCCCACCCTCCAATCCAACAGGTCCCAGACGTACTCAATAGAATTGAGATCCGGGCTCTTCACTGACCATGGCAGAACACTGACATTCCTGTCTTGCAGGAAATCAAGCACAGAATAAGCAGTATGGCTGGTGGCATTGTCATACTGGAGGGTCATGTCCGGATGAGCCTGCAGGAAGGGTACCACATGAGGGAGGAGGATGTCTTCCCTTTAACGCAAAGCATTGAGATAGCCTGCAATGACAACAAGCTCAATCTGATGATGCTGTAACACACCGCCCAGACCATGACAGACCTTCCACCTCCAAATCGATCCCGCTCCAGAGTACAGGCCTCGGTGTAACGCTCATTCCTTCAACAATAAACACGAATCTGACCATCCCCCCTGGTGAGACAAAACCGCGACTCATCATTGAAGAGTACTTTTTGCCGGTCCTGTCTCTGGTCCAGTGACGGTGGGTTTGTGCCCATAGCCGATGTTGTTGCCGGTGATGTCTGGTGAGGACCTGCCTTACAACAGGCCTACAAGCCCTCAGTCCAGCCTCTCTCAGCCTGTTGCGGACAGTCTGAGCACTGATTGAGGGATTGTGCGTCCCTGGTGTAACTCGGGCAGTTGTTGTTGCCATCCTGTACCTGTCCTGCAGGTGTGATGCCTGGGTGTACCGAACCTGTGCAGGTATTGTTACATGTGGTCTGCCACTGCGAGGACGATCAGCTGTCCATCCTGTCTTAGCCGTCTCACAGTATGGACATTGCAATTTATTGCCCTGGCCACATCTGCAGTCTTCATGCCTCCTTGCAGCATGCCTAAGGCATGTTCACGCAGATGAGCAGGGATCCTGGGACACTTTCTTTTGGTGTTTTCCCAGAGTCAGTAGAAAAGCCTTTTTAGTGTCCTATGTTTTCACAACTGTGACCTTAATTTCCTACCGTATGTAAGCTGTTAGTGTCTTAACGACCGTTCCACAGGTGCATGTTCATTAATTGTTTATGGTTCAATGAACAAGCATGGGAAACATGATGAAGAAACATTGGCCAGCTCAAAAGCTGCCTGTTGCGTCAATCGTAACAAGACGTTCTGATGAAGTGTTCTAATCACATCGGTTTGAGCATACGCTGCAGGGACCACTGTAGAATGATCACATCCCTGTGTTCATACACGTTAAAGGGCTAGACGAATCCTCTAGGGGACCATGACACAATGGTCCAAGGACGTTCAGGTGACCATGACACAATGTTCCAAAAAATCCTAAAAACGTCCCAGGTCATAAAGGTCCCCCTTAGAATGTTTCCTTGGGACCATCATGTGACGTTCTAAGGACTAGTAAAATAAAGGTCCTTCTAACAGAGTAACAAAGTCCTGACGATGTCCCCAATGACATACTGGGAACTAGACAAAGGTCCCCCAGAGAATGTTCCCTTGGGACAATCACACAACGTTCTTAAAACATTCTCAGAACTTCACATGAATAACCTTGCGCCGAAACCCTTAAGAGACCTTGTAATGAATGCTCAGGGAGAATATAGGGTAGATTCATGCGCAGAGAACGGCAGATGTTTATTAAGTTTATTAAGCCTTCGCAGAAGGCAGGAATTGTGGTCACAGGCAGGCAATGGTCAAACACAGGTAGGCAGTCAAAAACAAACAATATCTCACAACCCTACAAAAAGAAAGAAATGAACTAAGTAGGGAGCTGTTGAGACCAGGTGAGAAACGAACACAGGTGAAATCAATGAACAAAAATGAAAGACAGGGCTACGTTCCAGATCACAAAGAAACAGGGCTACGTCCAAGAACACAAAGAAAAAGAACACAGGGTTGACTAAGAAAAGAAAAGCAGAACCTTACAGACCTACTGGGAATGTTGCTGAATGTCCTCAGGACGTCCCCAGTTTTCTGGGTAATAAACACATCTTGTAGCTGCAAATCAATAAAATAAATCAGCTACAGTTCCTCCTCTCAACTCCAATCATGTTAACTACCCATGATGCTTTAATCACTTTTTAATCTCCCCCTCTTCCCCCCAGTGAAGACGATATTTACATAATCAATTATCATTCCAGCTGTCATCCCTCCATAGGGTGCAAGAGTCATGGGACATTTACAGCTGTTTCCAGAAGATCAACCACACTTGAGCGGAGAGGTTATTGGTACACAGGCCTATGTGGGACGAAAATGCTAATCGATTCAGTATGCTAGTGTGGCTGTCCAGAGCGTTACAAATAACTATACTTCCACCATTTATTATTGAGGGAAGTATCCACAGTAAGGTGACCGGAATCTTTATAGAAAAAACCTGGGGGGAGTGGGGAATGGGACATCCTAAAAAGTAGAAAAATAAAGAAAAAATAACTCAATTTGAAGAAAAAGAAATCAGTGTGTTTCTCTTTCCACCGATTTTACCTACTGTGTATAAAGGATTATACTGTATTATCAAGGATTATACTGTACTGTCAGAGAGATAGAGAAAGAACGAGAGAGAGAGAAAGGGAAAGAGAGAGGGATATAGAGAAAGAAAGAGAGAGATGGTAGGGGGATGACAACAGAGAACAAGGAGATTAGGTTGGAGTCATTAAAACTCATTTTTCAACAACTCCACATATTCCTTGTTAACAAACTATATATTTGGCAAGTCGGTGAGGACATCTACTTTGTGCATGACACAAGTAATTATTCCAACACTTGTTTACAGACAGATATTTCACTTATAATTCACTGTATCACAATACCAATGGGTCAGAAGTTTATATACACTCAGTTGACTGTGCCTCTAAACAGCTTGGAAAATTCCAGAAAATGATGTCTTGGCTTTAGAAGCTTCTGATAGGCTAATTGACATAATTTGAGTCAATTGGAGGTGTACCTGTGGATGTATTTCAAAGCTTACTTCAAACTCAGTGCCTCTTTGCTTGACATCATGGGAAAATAAAAAAATATCCACCAAAACCTCAGAAAAACAACTGTAGACCTCCACAAGTCTGGTTCATCCTTGGGAGCAATTTCCAAATGCCTGAAGGTACCACGTTCATCTGTACAAACAAAAGTACGCAAGTATAAACACCATGTGACCACGCAGACGTCATACCGCTCAGCAAGGAGATGCGTTCTGTCTCCTAGAGATGAGCATACTTTGGTGTGAAAAGTGCAAATCAATCCCAGAACAACAGCAAAGGACATTGTGAAGATGCTGGAGGAAACGGGTACAAAAGAATCTATAGCCACAGTCAAACAAGTCCTATATCGACATAACCTGAAAGGCCGCTCAGCAAGAAAGAAGCCACTGCTCCAAAACTGCCATACAAAAAGCTAGTGACAAAGATCATACTTTTTGGAGAAATGTCAACTGGTCTGATGAAACAGAAATAATGTTTGGCCATAATGACCATCGTTATGTTTGGAGGAAAAAGAGGGATGCTTGCAAGCTGAAGAACACCATCCCAACCGTGAAGCACGGGGGTGGCAGCATCATGTTGTGGGGGTGCTTTGCTGCAGGCGGGACTGGTGCACTTCACAAAATAGATGGTATCATGAGGTAGGAATCTGGATACATTGAAGTAACATCTCAAGACATCAGTCAGGAAGTTAAAGCTTGGTCGCAAATGGGTCTTCCATATGGACAATGACCCCAAGCATACTTCCAAAGTTGTGGCAAAATGGCTTAAGGACAACAAAGTCAAGGTATTGGAGTGGCCATCACAAAGCCCTGACCTCAATCCCATAGAAAATATGTGGGCAGAACTGAAAAAGAGTATGCGAGCAAGGAGGTCTACAAACCTGATTCAGTTACACCAGCTCTGTCAAGAGGAATGGGCCAAAATTCACCCAACTTATTGTGGGAAGCTTGTGGAAGGCTCCCTGAAACATTTTAACCAAGTTAAACAATTTAAAGACAATGCTACCAAATACGAATTGAGTTTATGTACACTTCTGACCCACTGGGAATGTGATGAAAGAAATCAAATCTGAAATAAATCATTCTCTCTCTACTTTTATTCTGACATTTCACATTCTTAAAATAAAGTGGTGATCCTAACTGACTTAAAACAGGGATGTTTTACTAGGATTAAATGTCAGGAATTGTGAAAAACTGAGTTTAAATATATTTGGCTTAGGTGGATGTAAACTTCCGACTTCAACTGTAAGTGTTACAGACTGTTGGCTAACCAGCAGCAGGCCTGTCATTCCCGTAGAGAAGAGAAGCGCATGTCCTTATGGCAGACTGCTCTTGCATTATTTAACACCACACCACCACATTTTTACACCACCATAGAGCCCAGAGCTCCGAACTCACTGAAGCACACTGTGTCACACATAAATAGAGCACAAAGGAAATTGGCATAAAGAGCCTCCCTTTGTAGCCGCCTAGCCAGCAATTTATGTGAATGTAGCTACTGTAGTAATTACTGTAGGGCACCATATATGCTTGATGCTTCTATGTACACTCTTCTCTCTTCTCTCTTGGCAGGAACTAACGAACCATGTATGTCATAAAGTATGTAGAATGAACTCCTTGTGCATAACAGATATTGGAGTAAGTCAAGGCAGATTGAACTGTCCAATTTATTTCTCTATCACTTTTTCACAAGCACATGCACACACACACACAAATTACAGAGGGGATTTCCTAGACTCTAGGGAATCCCCACTCTGTAATGTGTGTGTGTGTATGTGTGTGTGTGTGTGTGTGTGTGTGTGTGTGTGTGTGTGTGTGTGCGCGCGCGCGTGCGTGCGTGTGTGTGTGCGTGCGTGCGTGTATGTGCTTGTGAAGAAGTCAGAGAGAATAAATTGGACAACTAGAGGGTCATGGACCCGCTCATAGTTTGTATCATTCTTTAAAAAATAAAAATGGCCTCAATAATAATAGAAATATAGTTAATTTAATGTTCCAAGTGTCATTGGATTCCTGCAACAGTGGGGTTGTATTCATCAGACGACAACAAGGAACTAAGACTATTGCATACTGTACAGACAGTGTTGTATTTGGCCTACTATTTCAAACTCTACAAACACTCAAATACATGTACACTGACAAGCTGAGACAAGAGTTGTACTGTACCTGCGAAAGCCACCTGTCAGTGCCAGTATAGCATCGGGTGCGATCCAGTGGACTGTCTCTTCGATGATGCATCCAAGAGCTTTGGCCTCGGCTTTACTGACAGCCTTGGAGATGTCACTGTAATACAGGAAACCTGAAGGGAAAATGTCAAAATCGGTCTGTCTGAAGTGGGCAATAGCTGCAGTAGAATTGTGGAGGATGTACAGTATAGTAATTTACCTGTAATGTTGGAAGTATTCAAGAATTTTGTGGATTTTCATAACATGTCAAATATATAATGAAATAACAATAAATATGAACTAGAATCAAAAAGCTGCTATAGTCTCCTGAGTATAACCTATCAACTTAGTGAATACTTTTGTGTTTAATATGAAGATTTCAACATGGAATATATTTGATGTTTCAAACGTGCTGATGTAAAGCTACATGAAACGTATCATGACATACTCATGTGCAAATGAAATGTCTCATACATGGGGAATGCATTTAACACTGCACACCTAAGTGCTAAAGCTCTCTAAGCCACAAAAAATACAATTAAGAGTGAGAATAGAACCTAATTGATGTTCAAGGACAACAGGTATTACTCTAAATTCATGTGACAATAAGAAATATGTTTTCTCTCTCCTGACTTGCCCTCCACTTCTGTACTCGCCTCGCCTTTCCTCTCTACCTTTCTCCTCCACTCTTCCGAGTTGACAATCATGGATGTTTCAAAATATATACTATATATACAGTATATATATATATATAACATATTTAAATATAACATATAGTGTATGTTTCAGAATAATATAAGAACGTCGTACTCTTGCTAAGACAAAGAAGGTTCACGATCTGGGTTGCTCTTTCACAAAAAACTGCTCAAGAGCGACAGAGAATGCTAAAACTCTCTAACTTCAGTTTAGTTTACTGGAAATTTCACCTGCTTCCAAAAAAACGTATCTGAGTAGAAATTGAATTGAATAAAACATTATTAACCATTATAGAACAGATAATAAAAGAGTGGTTTAGGAAGACTTCGCCAAGCCAATGATAAAATAACAAGGGTACCTTAACACTTCAATTAATAGCCTGGGTGTTAATTTGCTTAAATCACTGAACACTATTAGAGACAGGTTCTATTTGAGCCAGGGATCTATTTCCATAATGCACACAGCGTTTGCTCATTTGCATAGTTAATTGTTTGATTCCAGCATTCACTTCCAGCATTTTAATCAATTTCTTCATTTCCTGTGGTAATGTGTTATTATTGACACACTGTGCCACGTTTCTTTTGTGTCATTACCAATGTTCCCTAAAAAAAAATTGCCACTAAGCACATTCCCATGTCTACTGAGCACAAACTTGAATGTTGTGAAAATTCTGTGCGTTTACTGTGAACACAGGCTGTGTAGGCCTACATTCCATGACACTTTTGAAAAGAACATGCAGGGCTTGACATTATCCTGTTTATTCACTAGTTCTTCAGACAAGGAGGTGACTGAACATGTTGTTGTGTTTGTTTGATGCACGAAAGCACTTTACAAAATAAAATGCATTATTATTCCCATACCATTATTACAGAGAATCAGACAATGTATGCTACAGTACCATCTGCCTACTGGCTACCGAGTTCCCCCTGAGGTCTCAGCTTCTCTCCGTGAAGTGCTAATTGTCTGGGGGTCTACTGCTGTGGTAAAGAACCTACTCTAGGACATTACATTAACAGAATTAGGGATTGTTTTCAAAAAGAGTATCAGATTAGTGCAGTAGTACTGATCTAGGATCCTCTCTCTTCATATAATCGTATTCATCATGACCTAAAAGGCTAAACTGATCCTAGATCAACACTCCTACTCTGAGACTTTTTGTGAACACAATCCCAGAGATAGAGATACCAGCAGAGTTTGTTATAGTAATACTGTCTGCAGTTTGGTCAATATGAAAAGTAAGTGCAGCTGGATATTTATGTTGTGATATCAAAAGAAAGAGAAGAGGTTGTGTGCCACTCCTGTTCATACCAGCTCTCTGCATCCTGTTCAACTGGATGTTGGGCTCGGTCAAAATCTCCTGGAGTGAGCGCAGCCCTCTGCGGTACCACTTCTCAGCTGTTTTGGGTCCAACCCCGAACACACTGGTGAACAGCTGGCAAGGGAGGACAGATGTACTCATGAGAACATATTGTCAGATTGGACCTCTTTGGGAGGCGGAATTACTTGTACTTGTACTATATAAATACTTAATGGCAGCATTTGTAAGGTGTATACAATGATCATTTGGTGGAAATGTACAGGAAATAAAAGCCATGGTATGTCTATGACTTCAAAATAATTTCAAAATAAGTTCCTTTTGAGCTACTTACCTTAAGCGCTTGATATCGTTCATCACACCGTATCTCTTCAACTTTAAAAGAGCGGCCAAATGTAAGGATCTCCTGTGGAAAATCAAGTAGACTACATTAATATATTGATTTTACCTGCCAAGTTCTAAGTAATTTCTCTAAAAACAGTTATATAGCTTGAGTAATTGCTTTTCATTTAAGAACAGATTATACTTAAATCAAGTACCCCTTTGATGCTCATTTCCATTTCTATTCTATAAATGATATATTTGGTATGGTTAAGCATCGGATTAATTCCATAATAGCTGTAATGAAAAGCTCAGGATGTTATTTTCCACAGCTCTAAATGTTTGTTTTGAACAGGCTTTGTTCCCGAGCCTAATAGTGTTCTCCTCTCTGGGGAGCAGAACTAATTTGCTGGTCACATTTTAAGTGTTTCCTTATCACATTTATCAAAGGGTGTGGTAAAGGGATCATCAACTAGATTCAGCCAATTCAGGATGATTTTTTCTCGAGCTCATGTTCAGGGGGCCAGAACATAATTACAAATGATTACAGAAAAGCAAAATTACCGCAATAAGAACAGATATTTGAATATTTGACTAAAACATAATTATTTTAAAACCCTGCTTACATATGCAAATGATCACACACTGTATATCTCTCTATTATGTGTGGGAATACTTTGGAACAGATTTCCAAAATTAAAATCACTTTATGTCCAACATTTAAAAAATAATGATAAAGAAAAAGTATCATTATTGTTTTCTCAGAAAATGTGAGGGGACCAAAACAAAATCGTCCCGCAGTCCACTTGTTGGGGGACCCTGGTGTAGGATTAACACTCCAAACAACATCACAATTATCTAATAGAACCACAATTGGTCATCTCAGAGGACACAACTCGTGGAGAAGCGTTTACAAATTTGAGGTTAATATTGTAACAATGAACAGCAGCTACACTACTGACGATGCGCTCCCCAAATTTCACCAGGCTCACTGTTCATGAACTCTTGGAAGTGCTTGCACAAAGGATAGTAACATCTCATCCTGTGTTCTTGGAATCTGAAAGTAGAATATACTTTTCTGCCTAGAGTTCACTGCTCAATGCTGGTAATCAACCGTCAAGCCAAGGCCCACCCTCCTCAAGCTCAGGGATATTGCTCTGACACATGTTCTCATTGGGGTGCACACACACACATGGTTCAGCACTACCACTGCCTCGGTGCTCACTACTAGCTACTACTAAGTTGTTTTTTAGCTTTTTCCTCTCTGATGTTCACTCAACATACTCAACTCAGTGTTTGCTTACAGGGTGTCACTCCGATGTCCACGGTCATGTGAAACGTTTGGGCTTCACTCTTTTTAGTTTCACTTTTCACTGTTTTGTATCATGTCACTGGTTTAGTTTTTTTGATTGTGTTCTGCAAGGAGCCACTCTGAGAAGTAGGTTAGGTAATGACGGACTCTCAGCGAACACCTATATCAGGCAAAATGACAGTATGAGTGGGAATCTCAAGACATAAAGAATAACATAAAGAATTGTCATCCTTTTGGATAAAGACTGTGTCTGAGCTTTGAGAGGTTAGCTGTCAGTCCTCTCTCTCTTCTTTCTCACCATGCATTTGTATTGAGACCTTTGCCTGAATTTCAGACCTGCATGGATTTGCCCATAGATCTCACCCAGCTGTGGCTTAGCATTCAATTCAAATAGGCATTCTCTGACACTCTACAGCCTGCAACGATTTCTGCCCTGAAGATGTTTGTGAACGTGTGTTCAGGGAGGGTGGGGTGGATTGACCCGATGTGACAGGACAGTCTTCTCAAAAGTAAGTGTGTGTGTGTGTGTGTATGTTACATGGACTGCGGCTGAAGTCTGAAATGTGTATGTATATGCATGCACAAGTGTATATGGGTGATTCTACAGAAGTGGTGCAAATTGCAGTCCCACCGTTAAATTACATGTATTTACATTTACATCATAACTATATATGAATATAGTCATTGATTATACACCTATTTCTATTTTACTTTTATTTAACTAGGCAAGTCAGTTAAGAACAAATTCTTATTTTCAATGATGGCCTAGGAACAGTGGGTTAACTACCTTGTTCAGGGGCAGAAGAGATTTATCTTGTCATCTCAGGGATTCAATCTTGCAACCTTTTGGTTACTAGTCCAAAGCACTAACAACTAGGCTACTTGTCAGCCTAAGAACAGTGGGTTAACTGACTTGTTCAGGGGCAGAATGACAGATTTTTCCCTTGTCAGCTCAGGGATTTGATCTTGCAACCCTTCAGTTACTAGTCCAACACTCTAACCACTAGGCTACTTGGCTAGCCCAAACCTGACTCCTAAACTACATGTTTGAAAAGAAAGCTATACATTTTCTGAGTATAACTAACACTATTATTTTAATAGAACATATTGAGTGGTTTTATTAATACATTGATATATACTGATCTAATTAGTAGTTTTGTTTATTCATAAACATCTTTCTGAGGGAACCTCCGGTCAGGCAATTGAAGTTAAGAGAGGCTCCCAAGTAAACTTTTCATTTTAACATTTAACATGCCAAATCTAGTTTTCCAATTGATATATAGTTTGGCTATTTTCTTCAAAGCACTTTTTGTGGTGCCATGGTCAAAACCAACCTGAAGAGAACTGCTATGACCAACGCATCCATGAAGGCCAACTCAAGTGTTTGAGCACTGAAAATGTCTGCCACAGCCAGCCCTGCTGCTGCAGAGACCTTGTCTATGACCACACCTGTAGCTGAGCTAGCTAAAGAGCAAAGTAGCCTAAAAGGGGATATGGCTGCGCCATAGCTCCGCCTTATCACGATGGCAACACCCATCCGTAGCACGCGCTCCAGCAGGTGTATCTCACTGATCATCCCTAAAGCCAACACCTCATTTGGCCGCCTTTCGTTCCAGTACTCTGCTGCCTGTGACTGGAACGAATTGCTAAAATCCCTGAAGTTGGAGACTTTTATCTCCCTCACCAACTTCAAACATGTGCTATCTGAGCAGCTAACCGATCGCTGCAGCTGTACATAGTCTATTGGTAAATAACCCACCCATTTTCACCTACCTCATCCCCACACTGTTTTTATTTATTTACTTTTCTGCTCTTTTGCACACCAGTATCTCTACCTGTACATGACCATCTGATCATTTATCACTCCAGTGCTAATCTGCAAGGTTGTAATTATTCGCCTACCTCCTCATGCCTTTTGCACACAATGTATATAGACTCGCCTTTTTTGTACTGTGTTATTAACTTGTTAATTGTTTACTCCATGTGTAACTCTGTGTTGTCTGCTCACACTGCTAAGCTTTATCTTGGCCAGGTCGCAGTTGCAAATGAGAACTTGTTCTCAACTAGCCTACCTGGTTAAATAAAGGTGAAATGAAATAAATAAAAAAAATCAGCACCTTGCTGGCACCTCTCCAAACTTCCATTGATGCATTTTGAGAAACAGTCAACACTTTTGGGCAATGTCTCACTACAATGGAAGGTTCCACCACCGACAACACTGAGCGGGTGTCACCCGTCTGAAAGGCTGTCACCCGTCTGAAAACAGACAACACAGCTCTGCTATCAAATGTAGATTCGTTGGAAGTGATATGCAATGATGTCTTTGACAAGCCGCCAGACCTCGTGTCATGCCCTGATCTGTTTCACCTGTCCCTGTGCTTGTCTCCACCCCCTCAAGGTGTTGCCCATCTTCCCCACTTATCCTCTAGGCATTTATACCTGTGTTTTCTGCCTGTCTGTGCCAGTTTGTCTTGTTTGTTCAAGTCAACCAGTGTGTTATCTCAGCTCCTGTTTTTCTCCAGTCTCTCTTTTTCTCGTCCTGGTTTTTGACCCTTGCCTGTCCTGACCCTGTACCCGCCCGCCTGACCACTCTACTTGTCCCTGACTCTGAGCCTGCCTGCCATCCAGTACCTTTGCTCTACATCTGGATTATTGACCCCTGCCTGCCTTGACCTGCCGTTTGCCTGCCCCTCAATGGAGTGGCCTAGGGGATCATTGCTCGCCTTTATCCCTACTAAGACAAGGAATGTGCTATGCGCTGGGCGAGAGAGCATCAACAAAAATTCAGTGGGCAAGATATACATTTCTACCCAAGCAGGAGTGCCAAACCCGTGAAGAAGGTCATCAAAGCCTATCTCTACAAAAAGGGGATCAAGTTTCAGCTCCATCTTCAGGTCATTAATGAGGGAGAGACCCTTACATTTGACAGACTGGACGAAGCTAAAGCAATCTATTCCCGGCGCTTGGAGTAAAGTTGATTGAGGAATGCTAACAGCCTGGCTGGCCAACCATGGCAGACGGATTAGCTAACGTTACTTTAATAGCATTTACTGGCTGGCTAGCCACTCACTGACTGTCTCCTAGCTGGCTAGCTAGCTAGCGTGACACTGACATTTGCATTGAAGCAATGTTATTATTTCATTCCAGGAGCACTCAAGGACATGTTCCTTTCTTTAGCTTTATGTAACTGGCTAGATGAGTTTTCAGACATCAACAGTAACTGATACGTCACATTCTCACTTGATGGCTAACAACCGAGATGTGGCTAGATAGCTGGTTTTGGACATTGGAAATTTGACTGGCTTGCTAGCATGGCTAGATGGATGGCTAGCTGCACACAATAACCAGAATACTTAATCATTAAAATGACTATTTGAATAAGGCTGGGGACTTAAACCACTTCATTTCAAGCTGCTAGCTGGCTTCATTATTGTTGGATATTTGGTTAACTAACTAGTTAGCTACACCTAGAATCAAATGACTGATTTCCATTGTCCATGTAAGTAACTTAGCTGGCGTTAGCAACAATGTTTTCTGTATGAGCTTGAGCTCTCTAAAGACGACTCAATCCTATAATCTCTTGGTAGACTTTGGGGTGATTTCATAAGCTTTCATGCTTTTGAATGTTTAATTCAGTGGGTGTTTAGATACAGTATGTATTGTAGCTAAAATGTATTCAAACGTTATTTGTCACATGCTCTGTAAACTAACAGTGAAACGCTTACTTATGGATCCTTCCCAACAACAACTTGGCTATATGTAGCCTTTATTTAACTAGATAAGCCAGTTAAGAACAAATTCTTATTTACAATGACTGCTTACCCCTGCCAAACCCGGACGACACTGGACCAATTGTGCACCACCCTATGGGACTCAAATCAAATCAAAGTGTATTTGTCACATGCGCTGAATACAACAACCTTACAGTGAAATGCTTACTTACATTCTGTAATCATGGCCAGTTGTGATACAGCCTGGACTCAAACCAGGATGTCTGTAGTGACACCTCTAGCATTGAGATGCAGTGCCTTAGCCCACTGTGCCACTCAGGAGCAGTGGGATAAGAGTACCGAGTCGATGTGTAGGGGTATGAGGTAATTGACGTAGATATGTATATATAGGTGTACATATAGATAAAGTGACTAAACAACAGGATAATAAATAGTATCAGCATTTATGATGAGTCAAAAGAGTTGCAAAAAAAGGATCAATGCAGATAGTCCGGGTAGCTATTTGGCTTGGGGGTAGAATCTGTTCAGAGTCCTGTTGGTTCCAGACTAGGTGCATTGGTACCGCTTACCAACAGTCTATGACTTGGGTGGCTGGAGTCTTTGACAATTTTTAGCATCTTCCTCTGATAATGCCTCGTATAGAGATCCTGGATGGCAGGGAGCTTGGCAGGGAGCTTGGCCCAAGTGATGTACTGGGCCATACGTAGCGCCTTGCGGTCAGATGCCAAGTATTTGCTATACCAAGCGGTGATGCAGCCGGTTAAGATGCTCTCAATGGTTGAGCTGTAGAACCTTTTGAGGATCTAAGGGCCCATGCCAAATCTTTGCAGCCTCCTGATGGGAAAGAGGTGTTGTCGTGCTTTCTTCACAACTGTGTTGGTGTGTGTGGACCATGTTAATTCCTTAGTAGGGGTGTAATGGTTCACCAAACCCACAGTTCAGTACATATTGCGGTTTTGGGTACACTGTTCGGTTCAGTTTCGGTACAGCAGGAAATTGAAATTCCAATAGTTACTGTAGTAAATGTTTGTTTATTGTACTGTACTGTACTGTACTGTACTGTACTGTACTTGAGTTTCTTACAAATGAAGAAAGGGCCCATGGACTATTGATCTAGTGGTCTTGATCTTGAGACCACTTGAGACAACATAAATTTGGTCTTGAACTTATTACGGTCTCAACTCACTGAGTCTGGATCTTGGGACCAATGACCTAGTATAAATCTTTGTCTTGGCTCCTTTATATTACCTTAGTCTTTGGTTTACAAACCGTAGGCAACTCAATTTGAAAAAGACAATACTCGCTGATCACTAAATGGTGGAAGCCCTCAATTGCAATGTCTATACTAAAACAAGTTAGATCCATCCAGAGTCCTCCATTCATCTCTATGATTATTACTTGACGCTGAAACGCCAGTTATTTTTCCAAAATAAATATAGGATAATTTAAACATTTAACATAATTAATTAGATGCATAAGTAATTTAATCAATCAGAACGGTTCATTTTCATACAATCAAGACTGAACACTTCACAGAGAACAATATAGATTATATTTCTCTAGATTAAATGATAATTTTAGAAAATCCATTTAAACAATAATGTTACTCTTTAGTTAATGTGGTATGCAGTGGAGATTACCTCCATGACAGCCTTGGTGTGTTCCCCCAGGCAGGGGAGGCCCTGGATGGCCTCCAGACAGTGCACTGCTGACGGCAGACTCTTCAGGACTGAGGCTGCTTGACGGAATGCCAGGCATGGACCTTTACTTTCATTGAACTCAGAACTTTCAGCCAGCTCCTCCATCACATCCTACAGAGAAGAGGGGTGGGTGGGTGAGAGAGAGAGAGAGAGAGAGAGAGAGAGAGAGAGAGAGAGAGGGATGTGAGAAATATGAAGATGGGAAACAAAGATGAAAAGGGAAACCCAAAGGAATTGTGATATGAGGTCAGAGAAATAGAGGGATGGGAGAGAACAGAGAGAAAAACAAAGGGAGCGATAGTGTGGGGAATGAGAGAGAGATATGTCAGGTGTGCACTCAAACATCAGATGCACTGACCCGTGGTGACAGCCAGACAGGGATCGGAGTACACAGTCCCCCTCTCTCCTTTCCCTCTCCTTCTTTACCCCCATCCATCTGTCTTCCCGCCGTGGTAGGCCCAGGCGCACAGGACTTCTACTGGATGACCGCACAGCGACATTTTGGTCGCGGTGCGCCAGAGAGGAACCTGTCATTTTCCACTTGTTGACAAAAGGCTCCTTAGGGGCCTGCAGTGCTCTTTCCTTTCTGACACAACATGGTGGTTCAAACGAAAGTAAAGAACAACTGTCGGGAGTTTTCCCTTTTGTTGTTTTCAGAAGAAGGATTTGGCCGAGGGGGCGGGTTTATGCATGAGCTGTCCCAGAGGACACCATGTTCCAGGGAAGAGAAGCTTTCTTACGCGATACCTATTGCTCTGCATTGATATGAAGAACAGACTCGTGGTAAATGTAGGTATGTACAGTCAGGGTCCATAATTAATGGCACCCTTGATAAAGATTGTATGCTAAAAAATGGGAAATTATATTATTTAATACTAATCAAATTGGGAAGGAGATTTGAGAAGGAGATTTTGCTTAACAAGCAATAAAAAAATAGGGATCAAAATTTTGGGCTCCCTACCCTTGTGAGGATAAAAACACTGTGACTTTTTCGAAAATGTTTTATGAGATTGGAGAACACACTGAAAGGAATCTTAAAACATTCCTCCTTACATAATCTTTCCAGCTCCTGGATATCCTATGTCTGCGCTTATGGACTGCCCTCTTGAAATCAGACCACCGATTTTCAATGGGGTTCAAGTCTGACTGTGGCAGAGGCAGGCAGGTTTTTGGCCACAAGTGGATCTTCCATCAAGACAATAACCCCAAGCACATATCCAAATCTACAAAGAAATGGTTAATTGAACACAAAATCAATATACATGACCATCTCCCAATGTCTGTTGGAAAGCACCGTGAAGTCTAGCTTTTTGCCTGTGCTGAGTTCGATTCCGTTTATTTTTATCAAAAGAAACTCCCTAGTCCTTGCCAATGACAAGCATACCCATAACATGATGCAGCTACCACCATGCTTGAACATATGAAGAGTGGTGCTCGGTCATGTGGTGTTGGATTTGCCCCAGGACATCAAGTTAATATCAGGTATCAAGGTAAGACTCAGATGCAGACATGTCGAATTGACTATGGTTTAATATTCCAACAGGGGCAGGCAAAAGACAGGTCAAGGCAGGCAGGGGTCAGTAAACCAGAGGTGGGGCAAAGGTACAGGTCAGGGGCAGGCAGAGTGGTCAGGCAGGCGGGCTCAGAGTCAGGAAAGGCAAGGGTCAAGACCAGGAGGGTGAGAAAAAGAGAGACGGAAAAGCAGGAGCTGATAACAAAAATGCTGGTTGCCTTGACAAACATGACGAACTGGCTACAGACAAACATAGAACACAGGTATAAATGCACAGGGGATACTGGGGAAGAAGGGTGACACCTGGAGGGGGGTGGAGACAATCACAAGGACAGGTGAAACAGATCAGATTGTGACAGTTCATTTCTTTGCCACATTTTTTGCAACATTAATGTCTTATTGCAAACAGGATTCATGTTTTGGAATATTTTTATTCTGAACAAGCTTCCTTCTTTTCACTCTGCCATTTAGGTGAGTTTGGTGGAGTAACTACAATGGTGTGATCCACCTCAGTTTCTCCTATCACAGCCATTAAACCCTGTAACTGTTTTAAAGTCACCATTGGCCTCATAATGAAATCCCTGAGCGGTAGTCTTCCTCACCGGCTACTGAGTTAGGAAGGAAGCCTGTATCTTTGTAGTGACTGGGTGTAACGATACACCATCCAAAGTGTACTTAATAACTAAACCATGCTTAAAAAGTGATACTCAATGTCTGCTTTTTTTTACCAATAGATGTCCTTCTTTGCAAGGCATTGAAAAACCTACCAAGTCCTTTTCGTTGAATCTGTGTTTGAAATGCACTGCTTGGCTGAGGGACCTTACAGGTAATTGTATGTGTGGGGTACAGAGATGGGATTGTCATTGAAAAATCATGTTAAGCACTATTATTGCACACAGATTGAGTCAATGCAACTTATTATGAAACTTGTTAAGCACATTTTTACTTCTGAACTTATTAAGGCTTGCCATAACAAAGGGGTTGAATACTTATTCACTCAAGACATTTCAGCTTTTCATTTTGTATTAATTTGTAAAAATGTATAATACCATAATTCCACTTTGATATTATGGGGTTTTGTGTGTAGGTCAGTGACACAAAATCTCAATGTAATTCATTGTAAATTAAGGCTGTAACACAACAAAATGTGGGAAAGTTTGCATGCTTTTTCTCTCCTGGTCTGGTTGAGTAGTGAGCAAGATCAGTGCGGTCACCAACAGTGTGGCCGGGCCATGGGTGATCTGTCCAGACATGGTGCCTCGGGTCAGCAGGCAAGACCTGAGCCCAGCCTGGCAGGAGGCTCCACTGACCCGTTCACAACATGCAACGAGAGGATGACCTCAAACACACCAACAAGCACGCACAGACACACACACAAACACAAACACACAGGTAGTTCACACGCATGCATGCACACTCACACAACACACTCCCGCGCATACACGGCTGGGCTCCCTTCACAGCATGAGATAACAAGAGGATTGAGGCATTCATTGTGAGGGGTGAGAGGGCAGGCACCTGCTGTGCTGGGATACTCTGTCTGCACTGTTGGTCTGACTGGAGGAGCTAGCTTGGTAGTATTGTAGCAGGGGGAGCATTAGCCATAATTTAACTAGAACAACTGTACAGAGTGGGGCAGCTTTCCACTGATTATGGGGAGAGACATCTTAGCTCTATTTGTCTAGTACAGACATCGGTTGACTAGTACAGGTATCGTATGGCACCTGTGCCAAGGCTTTGCCTCAGCACACCAAACAATTGTATAAAATTGACTAAATAAGTGAAAGTGCATTTGTTTTGAATTTGCATTGGTTTTCCATAATTGCTACTGCTTTGGACCTGACCACGTTCGTGAGAGTATTTCTTATGTGTGAAGATAATGTGTCTTGAGAGTACTTTTAAATTAAGGTGAAGGGGGTGTTGTGAAGATGCATTAGGCGCGTCTCTTTCCAGAATGCGCTTTTTCCTGCCTATCCGTGTGCTTTCATTGTTTGAATTATTGTTGAGTGTTAGTGTTCATAAATTCCCCATTACATACATCACCGGTAGTAAATGAACTCTAATCCCCATAATTTCTAATCTACAATGTTTGGTTACAGTAATTTCTGTTAACGTATCAATATACAGTGGGGCAAAAAAGTATTTAGTCAGCCACCAATTGTGCAAGTTCTCCCACATAAAAAGATGAGAGGCCTGTAATTTTCACCATAGGTACACTTCAACTATGACAGACAAAATGAGGAAAAAAATCCAGAAAATCACATTGTAGGATTTTGAATTAATTTATTTGCAAATTATGGTGGAAAATAAGAATTTGGTCAATAACAAAAGTTTATCTCAATACTTTGTTATATACCCTTTGTTGGCAATGACAGAGGTCAAACGTTTTCTGTAAGTCTTCACAAGGTTTTCACACTGTTGCTGGTATTTTGTCCCATTCCTCCATGCAGATCTCCTCTAGAGCAGTGATGTTTTGGGGCTGTTGCTTGGCAACACGGACTTTCAACTACCTCCATAGATTTTCTATGGGGTTGAGATCTGGAGACTGGCTAGGCCACTCCAGGACCTTGAAATGCTTCTTACGAAGCCACTCCTTCATTGCCCGGGCGGTGTGTTTGGGATCATTATCATGCTGAAAGACCCAGCCACGTTTCATCTTCAATGCCCTTGCTGATGGAAGGAGGTTTTCACTCAAAATCTCACGATACATGTCCCCATTCATTCTTTCCTTTACACGGATCAGTCGTCCTGGTCCCATTGCAGAAAAACAGCCCCAAATCATGTTTCCACCCACATGCTTCACAGTAGGTATGGTGTTCTTTGGATGCAACTCAGCATTCTTTGTCCTCCAAACACGACGAGTTGAGGTTTTACCAAAATGTTATATTTTGGTGTCATTTGACCATATGACATTCTCCCAATCTTCTTCTGGATCATCCAAATGCTCTCTAGCAAACTTCAGACGGGCATGGCTTTGTACTGGCTTAAGCAGGGGACACGTCTGGCACTGCAGGATTTGAGTCCCTGGCGGCGTAGTGTGTTACTGATGGTAGGCTTTGTTACTTTGGTCCCAGCTCTCTGCAGGTCATTCACTAGGTCCTCCCGTGTGGTCCTGGGATTTTTGCTCACCGTTCTTGTGATCATTTTGACCCCACAGGGTGAGATCTTGCGTGGAGCCCCAGATCGAGAGAGATTATCAGTGGTCTTGTATGTCTTCCATTTCCTAATAATTGCTCCCACAGTTGATTTCTTCAAACCAAGCTGCTTACCTATTGCAGATTCAGTCTTCCCAGCCTTGTGCAGGTCTACAATTTTCTGGTGTCCTTTGACAGCTCTTTGGTCTTGGCCATAGTGGAGTTTGGAATGTGACTGTTTGAGTTTGTGGACAGGTGTCTTTTATACTGATAACAAGTTCAAACAGGTGCCATTAATACAGGTAACGAGTGGAGGACAGAGGAGCCTCTTAAAGAAGAAGTTACAGGTCTGTGAGAGCCAGAAATATTGTTTGTTTGTAGGTGACCAAATACTTATTTTCCACCATAATTTGCAAATAAATTCATTAATATTCCTACAATGTAATTCTCTGCGGAAAAAAATCTAATTTTGTCTGTCATAGTTGAAGTGTACCTATGATTAAAATTACAGGCCTCTCTAATCTTTTTAAGTGGGAGAACTTGCACAATTGGTGGCTGACTAAATTTTTTTTGCCCCACTGTATTATTACAGTCATTTACCATTCTTGGAGTGGACACGTTGTTTGCGTGTTCACCACCTTTGCTACAGTTGTGAGAAACAAGTTTTAGTTTACTTCATACCATTTGAGAGTTTTGTCAATTTCTTGGTTGTCTTTTGTTTGGAGCGCACCATGTAAATGTGTTTCTGGTTTCTCTGTCCTTGTTGAGTAAGTGTATCAGAGCACGCATAATAGTAACTGGCCTGCGCACAATGTATAAAAGTGCCCATTTGGGGATGTCTGATAGAGGAAACAAACTCTAGACCTCCTTTACTCCACACACAGAGATGCAAACAATGCTCTCCCCTGCCCTTCATTTGGCAAATCTGACCATAATTCTATCCTCCTGATTCCTGCTTACAAGCAAAAACTAAAGCAAGAAGTACCAGTGACTCGCTCAATACGGAAGTGGTCAGATGACGTGGATGCTAAGCTACAGGACTGTTTTGCTAGCACAGACTGGAATATGTTCCGGGATTCATCCAATTTAATTGAGGAGTATACCACCTTAGTCATCGGCTTCATCAATAAGTACATTGACAACGTCATCGCCACAGTGACCTTACATACATATCCCAACCAAAAGCCATGGATTACAAGCAACATCCACATTGAGCTAAAGACTAGAGCTCCTGCTTTCAAGGAGCGGGACACTAATCTGGACACTTATAAGACATCCCGCTATGCCCTCAGATGAACCATCAAACAGCAAAGAGTCAATACCTGATTAAGATTGAATCCTACTACACCAGCTCTGACGCTCGTCGGATGTGGCAGGTCTTGAAAACTATTACGGACTACAAAGGGAAACCAGCCGCGAGCTGCCCTTTGACGCGAGCCTACCAGATGAGCTGAATCACCCTTATGCTGGTTTTGAGGCAAGCAATACTGAAGCATACATGAGAGCACCAGCTGTTCTGGATGACTGTGTGATAACGCTCTTGGTAGCCGATGTGAGCAAGACCTTTAAACAGGTCAACAGGTGAACATTCACAAAGCTAGATGGATTACCAGGACGTGTATTCAAAGCATGCGCGGACCAACTGGCGTGACCATCACTGACATTTTCAACCTCTCCCTGACCAAGTCTGTGATACAACACTTTGCAGCTGAGCCGTTGTTACTCCTAGATGATTCCACTTCACAATAATAGAGCTTCCCCATGCTAACAGGGCAGAAATCTGACTAACTGACTTGCTGGAAAGGTGGCATCCTATGACGGTGCCACGTTGAAAGTCGATTTTATACACCTGTCAGCAACAGGTGTATCTGAACTAGCCGTATCCACTAATTTAAAAGGGTGTCCTCATACTTTTGGCTGGACCCAGTTGATACATTGTTGCAGGTTTGTCGCTAGAGCTCAAGACACAGAAAAGGAGACAGAGGCAGAGTAGGGTGATGAATGCGATTGAAAGAACCTATATCATGCTTTGCCAATCTCTAGCATCTCTACTTACCAGCTGTAAAGTGAAATGTGTCCGTCGCTATAAAATAAACTTCTGAATCCAACTATTGTCCAAACCGCACCCTATTCCTGTTGAGTTAGACAGTGAGCTGCCATGAGACCACACACTTCACGCAAGACTTCCTGCCACAAAATCTACCACTGTCTACACAGCAGGAATACGGTGTGGTTTGGACAAAAGTTGGATTCAGACGTTTATTTGATATTGAGGGTCACGTTTCACTTTACGTCCGGTAAGTAGAGTTCCTAGATATTAGACATATGTCTTTGTTGACATTAATTTTTTCATGGTAGGGTTATTTTCTGTCCCAACCCACCAGAATGATTCACAACTCAGAGTCCAACCAATACACAAGCTCTTGAAGTTGTTTCCCAAATCTAGCTATCTAGCTAACTTTAGCTGACCATATGCCTTGCTCTAACCTAACATTTCAACGTTACGGACAGTAATGGACAATATGATGACTTATCTTTGTAAATCCATAACTATGTACTGTATGTTATTATTGCACTTTCTGATCTAGGCTCTTATGTTGGATCTTATTTTCTTTCAACCAGGAGAGAGAGTACAAAAGGGAGGCCAGCCTTCACCGACAGCTTTGTAAAGCTGGGAGAACTCTGATACATTGCCAAAGAGGGTGAGTAAACATTGTCTTGTCACCAAATAAAACCAGTGCCAGTTCATGTCCTGGGCCCATATTCATAAAGTGTCTTGTAACTTCCTATCCTGTAGCCCTCAAATTCAAGAGGAAGCCTAACCAGCTGACTTCCTATCATTTAACAGAACAATATCTCTATGTCATGCTGGGTTGAGGGCCTCTAGGTCTGTGTGAGGGACATGCAAGAACACAGTCGTCCACTTTTGTTATGAGTGTTAGCTAAAATGATGGATTAAAAAAACAGTATATGCTTTGCACATAAACCCCTGTAAAAAATTACAAAAATATTACATCTTGAAATACTGCAGTGTGTCTGTAATATTTTCAAACATTTTAGATGCCAGTGATTTTCCTTTGAGAAATGTAGGCTATTATAATGGCTTGATTACTGATACAATGGTGCATGTATTTGTCTTTCAGTTACACCTGTGTTGGCGCCGACAGCATCTGCAGACGTTGAGTCCAGAGGCCGGGTGACCAAGCTATTGCATATGGAAAAGGCAACTTAAGTGACTGTGAGCTCCAACAAGACAAACATCAGACATGGACTGGGTCAAGTGGCTACAGATAAACTGCACTTCCTAGATTGGATAGTGAAGGAGGTCAGAGACAAGGGGCTATCAATGTCTTCCATCATTTTTTTACTGCCAATCACTAAAGGCATTAGAAAAGGTGTTCAATTATCTTATAGCAGAACTAGGTGAAGATGCTTGCACGCTTAGAAAAAATGGTTCCAAAAGGGTTATTTGTGGAGAGATAGTTCTACCAAGAAGAGTTCTTTGTAATGCAAAGGGTTCTACCTAGAACGTTTAATATCCTAAGAACTGTTTTTGAAAGAAAGGATGATTCTTTCTTTGGAAGTCAAGAAAGATTTTCGGGAAGGCAAGTGTTGTTTGGGAGACAACAAGGGTTCTACATAGAGACAACAAGGGTTCTACATAGAGACATATTTCCAAGCATGCTCTATTGCAGGGTAATTTTCAGAACTGTTTGTTTTAATATCTGTGTTTTTGCATGTGAATTTATTCGATTTGGCCTGTAAACCAGGATTTTCTTAACACCACTGTGTTAGGGTATAACTAGGCCCTCAAAGAAAGGCCTTTTGATACACTATATATACAAAATTGTCTATGCGGACACCCGTTCAAATTAGTTTAGTGGATTTGGCTTTTTCAGCCACACCCGTTGCTGACAGGTGTATAAAATTGAGCACACAGCCATGCAATCTCCATAGACAAACCTTGGCAGCTTACTGAACAGCTCAATAACTTTCGAAGGATGCCACCTTTCCAACAAGTCAGTTCGTCAAATTTCTACCCTGCTAAAGCTGTCCCGGTCAACTGTGAGTGCTGTTATTGTGGCAATATCTAGGCTCAGTCGTGAAATGGTAGGCCACACAAGCTCACAGAATGGGAGTTTGCCGAGTGCTGGGGCGCATACAAATCGTCTGTCCTCGGTTTCAACACTTACTACAGAGTTCCAAATTCCCTCTGGAAGCAACATCAGCACAAGAGCTGTTCATCGGGAGTTTCATGAAATAGGTTTACATGGCCTAAGAACACCATGCGCAATGCCAAGCGTAGGCTGGAGTGGTGTAAAGCGCACCACCATTGGACTCTGGAGCAGTGGAAACATGTTCTCTGGAGTGATGAATCACTCTTCACCATCTGGCAGTCCGACAATCTGGGTTTGGCGGATGCTTGGAGAAGCAACCTGCCCCAATGCATTGTTCCAACAGTAATGTTTTTTGGAGGAGGAATAATGGTATGGGGCTGTTTTTCATGGTTTGGACTAGGCCCCTTAGTTCCAGTGAAGGGAAATCTTAACTCTACAGCATACAATTACATTCTAGATGATTCTAGAATGTCATTGTAGGGGATGGCCCTTTCCTGTTTCAGCATGACAATGCCCCCGTGTACAAAGTGAGGGTCCATATAAAAATGGTTTGTCAAGATCGGATCGGTGTGGAAGAACTTGACTGGCCTGCACATTTCCATGACCTCAACCTCATCTAACACCTTTGGGATGAATTTGAATGCTGAGGCCTAAGCTAGGACTAATTGCCCAACATCACTAATTATCTTGTGGATGACTGGAAGCAAGTCCCAGCAACAATGTTCCAGCATCTAGTGGAAAGCCTTCCCATAAGAGTGGAGACTGTTATAGAAGCAAAGGTGACCAACTCCATATTAATTCCCATGATGTTCAAGTAGCATACTTTTGCGTATGTGTACACGTTGAGTATGTGTAATTATTGTCATAAAAGTTTTTATTTTAAAGGCTAATAAGGCTGTTAGAACCATTCATTGATGTGTAATTATTGTCATAAAAGTTTTTATTTTAAAGGCTAATAAGGCTGTTAGAACCATTCATTGATGTTTCTAGGAAGAACACTCCAAAGATAAAACGGTTCTCGGTAGAACCTTTAAATATGGTTCTAGGCAGAACCCTTCATATAGGATTCTAGGTACAGTTGAAGTCGGAAGTTTACATACACTTAGGTTGGAGTCATTAAAATTCATTGTTAACAAACTATAGTTTTGGAAGTCGGTTAGCACATCTACTTTGTGCATGACACAAATAATTTTTCCAACAATTGGTTACAGACAGATGATTTCACTTACAATTCAATGTATCACAATTCCAGTGGGTCAGAAGTTTACATACACTAAGTTGACTGTGCCTTTAAACAGCTTGGAAAATTCCAGAAAAGGATGACATGGCTTTAGAAGCTTCTGAGGCTAATTGACATCATTTGAGTCAATTGGAGGTGTACCGGTGGATGTATTTCAAGAACTACCTTCAAAATCAGTGCCTCTTTGCTTGACAGCATAGAAAAATCAAAAGAAATCAGCAAAGACCTCAGAAACAAAGTTATAGACCTCCACAAATGTGGTTCATCCTTGGGAGAAATTTTCAAATGCCTGAAGGTACCACGTTCATCTGTACAAACAATAGTACGCAAGTATAAACACCACGGTACCACGCAGCCGTCATACTGTTCAGGAAGGAGATGCGTTCTGTCTCCTAGAGATGAACGTACTTGGTGCAAAAAGTGCAAATCAATCCCAGAACAACAGCAAATGACATTGTGAAGATGCTGGAGGAAACAGGTACAAAAGTATCTATATCCACAGTAAAACAAGTCTTATGTCGACATAACCTGAATGGCCGCTCAGCAAGGAAGAAGCCACTGCTCCAAAACCACCATAAAAAAAGCCAGACTACGGTTTGCAACTGCACATGGGGACAAATATCGTACTTTTTGGAGAAATGTCCTCTGGTCTGATGAAACAAAAATATAATTGTTTGGCCATAATGACCATTGTTATGTTTGGAGGAAAAAGGTAGAGTCTTGCAAGCCGAAGAACACCATCCCAACCGTGAAGCACGGGGGTGGCAGCATCATGTTGTAGGGGTGATTTTCTGCAGGAGGGACTGGTGCACTTCACAAAATAGATGGCTTCATAAGGGAGGAAAATGTGGATATATTGAAGCAACATCTCAAGACATCAGTCAGGAAGTCAAAGCTTGGTCACAAATGGGCCTTTCAAATGGATAATGACCTCAAGCATACTTCCAAAGTTGTGGCAAAATGGGAAAAACAAATTCAAGGTATTGGAGTGGCCATCACAAAGCCCTGACCTCAATCCTATAGAAAATCTGTGGGCAAAACTGAAAACGTATGTGTGAGCTAGGTCTACAAACCTGACTCAGTTACTGTCATTCTCTGACCTTTAATATCTCTGTTTTCTTTATATTTTGGTTAGGTCAGGGTGTGAGAAGGGTGGGTATGCTAGTTTTTGTATGTCTAGGGGTTTTGTAGGTCTATGTATTTATATGTCTATGGTGGCCTGATATGGTTCCCAATCAGAGGCAGCTGTTTATCATTGCCTCTGATTAGGGATTGTATTTAGGTGGCCCTTTTCCCTTTTATGTTTGTGGGTTCTTGTTCTATTTTAAGTTGCCTGTCTGCACTACTCATTTTAGCGTCACAGTGTGTTTTGTTGTTTTGTTTGTTTGTTCAGTGTTCATTCTTAAATTAAGAAGAATGTACGCATACCACGCAGCACCTTGGTCTCTTCCTTACAACGAACGTGACAGAAGAACCAACCATAAAAGGACCAAGCAGCGTGTTCAGGAGGAGCAGACACCATGGACATGGGACAAGATTTTGGACGGTAAAGGATCCTGGACGTGGGAGGAAATATTGGCAGGAAAGGATCGCCTGCCATGGGAGCAGGCGGAGATAGCGCAGGAGGAACGGCGATGATACGAGGGGACACGGTTAGCACGGAAGCCCGAGAGGCAGCCTCAATAATTGGAGGCTCAGGTCTCCAACCTGACTCAGCTAATCTCCTCGTGTGTCCCACCCAAAAAATTGTTTTATTGGGTATTATATTTAGGTGGCCATTTTCCTTTTTGTGTTTGTGGGTTATTGTTCTATGTTTAGTTGCCTGTCTGTACTACTCATATTAGCTTCACAGTTCGTTTTGTTATTTTGTTTGTTCAGTGTTCATTCTTAAATAAAGAAGAATGTACGCATACCACGCTGCACCTTGGACTCCTCCTTACAACAAACATGACAGTTACACCAGCTCTGTCAGGAGGAATGGGCCAAAATTCACCCAACTTATTGTGGGATGCTTGTGGAAGGCTACCAGAAACATTTGAACCAAGTTCAACAATTTAAAGGCAATGCTACCAAATACGAATTGAGTGTATGTAAACTTCTGACCCACTGGGAATGTGATGAAAGAAATAAAAGCTGAAATGAATCATTCTCTTTACTATTATTCTGACATTTCACATTCTTAAAATAAAGTGGTGATCCTATCTGACATAACACAGGGAATGTTTACTAGGATTAAATGTCAGGAATTGTGAAAAAACTGAGTTTAAATATATTTGACTGAGGTGTATGTAAACTTCTGACTTCAACTGTATAAACATGTACAATAGGTTCTATGAGGAACTCTACATATAGGGTTCTAGGTGGAACCCTTTGCAAATGGTTCTACCAAGCACCTAAAAGGCTTCCCATATGGGGACAAACCGAAGAACCCTATATGGTTCTATTTAGCACCTTTTTTTCCAAGAGTGTAGGTTGACAGAGACCAGGAACATAAGGCTGAAATCCAACAGATTGGAATGTAACATGGCAAGACCCTCTCACAGTACAAAATCAGAGTTTTGTCTTCTTTGAATGGAGAGGGGAACTGCAGACAAAACTTAGTTCAGGAACATCTTAGAGGAGTAAATTAGCCATTTGCTTAATTAAGGACACAGCACATCTTTACTCCATCAAGGCAGCCTGTACTGGATTTAGTACTGAACTAATTGAGGCAGTTGTAGAACACAGGACATAAATATTTGACTTAGCCTATGTTGTCAACAACCTTCCAGTATTCAGATTACAACATGCAAGAGAAATTCTGCACATCATCAGTAAAGATTTTGATTACATGGGTTAAGTTGATGAGGAAGATGAAGACTTTGAGATGGAAACACAACTCAGATACCCCCAAAAAAAGGTACACTTGCACAAACATGGCACCATTGGTTAACAGTAGGCCACTAGAATGAAGCTTTTAATACACAACTGTCGTTCAATAGTGCATTCGGAAAGTATTCAGACCTGTTACCTTTTTCAAAATTTTGCTACATTACAGCCTTATTCTAAAATATATATTTTAAAAAATATCCTCATCAATCTACACACAGCACCCCATAATGACAATGTGTATTACATATATATTTGCATAAGTATTCAGACCATTTGCTATAAGACTCGAAATTACGCTCAGATGCATCCTGTTTCCATTGTTTCTACAACTTGAGTCTAACTGTAGTAAATTGAATTGATTGAACGTAATTTGGGAAGGCACACCTGTCTATATAAGGTCCCACCGTTGACAGCGCATGTCAGAGCAAAAACCAAGACATGAGGTCGAAGAATTTGTCTGTAGAGCTCCGAGACACGATTGTGCTGATCTGGGGAAGGGTACAAAAAATGTCTGCAGCATTGAAGGTCTCCAAGAACACAGTGGCTTCCATCATTCTTAAATGGAAGACATTTGGAACCACCAAGATGCTTCCTAGAACGGGCCACGCGTACAAACTGAGCAATCGGGGGAGGAAGGCCTTGGTCAGGGAAGTGACCAAGAACCCGATGGTCACACTGACAGAGCTCCAGAGTTCCTCTGTGGAGAAGGGAGAACCTTCCAGAAGGACAACCATCTCTGCAGCACTCCACCAATCAGGCCTTTATAGTAGAGTGGCCAGACAGGAACCACTCCTCAGTAAAAGGCACATGACAGCTTGCTTGGAGTTTGCCAAAAGGTACCGAAAGGACTCTCAGACCATGAGAAACAACTCTTTGGCCTGAATGTCAAGCATCGCGTCTGGAGGAAACCTGGCACCATCCCTACAGTGAAGCATGGTGCTGGTAGTATCATGCTGTGGGGATGTTTTTCAGAGGCCGGGACTGGGAGACTAGCCAGGATCGATGGAAAGGTGAACGAATCAGTACAGAGAGATTCCTGATGAAAACCTGGTCCGACTATAATATTTGTTGGTCTTTATCTGTTGTGGTGTAGTACTGTCTTTTTGCTAGCTAGAGAAATCTACTTTAAGTGCTGCTTGTCTTCCCAGTGTCCTACTTGGTGTGTGAACTGTTGACCGCTCATAACTTGCAGATAGTTGTTGACATATCAACCAGGATCAACAGGCAGAGCAATTTGTGACTTCTTTTGGTAGTCAGTGGCTGTATTGGAGGGGGAGTGGTTTCACCTCAATAAGGCAATCAACAATTAGTACAGGGAGGTGTGCTCTCAATCTCTGCTGGGCAATTATCAATTTGTGTTAGTTCTTCAGTCTCTCCTGGTTTCTCGGCCGGCAGCTGTAAGCGGCAGTCGTGTCAGTTTTGATGCAAAACGAAGAACATTGCCGAAACAAAGACTGTTCTGCGGAGTTGTTTTCTGTCTCCCTTTCCTCCAACCCTAATCACTCAGCCCCTACCCAGATGGTCATGCTCCATTGCAATCTTCACCCTCTCTCCTACTACTCTCTCCTCTTCTATGATATCATATTTCCCTTCTGCTAAATCCTTCTCCCTGCTGTCTCCTGATTCTGCCTCATCGACCCTACTCTCCTCCCTTCTGCATCCTGTGACTCGCACTGTCCCCTTTCCAGTCCTCCTCCTCCCCCTCCCTTCTCCCTCTCTGTAGACTACTTTGTCAGCCACTTTGAAAAGGTTGACAACATCCGCTACTCATTCATTCAGCCTAGTGTGTCCACTGGTGTCATTCACACAGAACAACCCTACGCCTTGACCTCTTTCTCCGCTCTCTCTCCAGATGACATCCGGCAACTAGTGAGGTCTGGCTGCCCGACATCCTGCCCGCTCGACCACCTCCTCCCTTCTCCAGACCATCTCTGGAGACCTCCCATTCCTCACTTCCCTCCAACTCATCCCTGACCACTGGCTGCAACCCCTCTGACCTCAAAATGGCATGAGTTGCTCCCCTCAAGAAACCAACACTCGACTCATCTGACAAACTGAATACTTGTATCCCTTTCTTTTCTTTCCAAAACACTTGAGCATACTGTCTTTGATCAGCTCTCTCTGTTCTTATCTATCTGGCTGCCTTTGACACCCTGAACCACCAGGCTCTGCACATTTTTGAATTGTATCCCACATGGCTGGCAGCTCCTACCAGGTGACATGGAGAGGATCTGTGTCTGCACCATGTACTCTCACTACTGGTGTCCACCACGGCTCGGTTCTAGGCCCTCTTCTCTCTATACACCATGTCACTTGGCTCAGTCATATACTCACATGGGCTCTCCTATAACTGCTCCTCCCCCCGTTCTGACACCCAGGTGGCAACATGCATCTCTCTGTGCCTGGCAGATATCTCAACTTGGATGTCGGCCAACCACCTCAAGCTCATCTTCGACAAGACGGAACTGCTCTTCCTCCCGGTAGAGAGCAGTCTATGACTTGTATGGCTGGAGTCTTTTTGGTCCTTCCTTTGATACTGTCTAGTATATAGGTCCTGGATGGCAGGAAGTGTGGCAACAGTGATGTACTGGGCCGTACACACTATCCTCTGTAGCACCTTATGGTCAGATGCAGAGCAGTTGCCATACCAGGCGGTGATGCAACCGGTCAGGATGCTCTTGATGGTGCAGCTGTAAAACTTTTTGAGGATCTGGGGACCCATGCCAAATCTTTTCAGTCTCCTGAGGGAGAAAAGGTGTTGTCGTGCCCTCTTCACAACTTTCTTGGTGTGTTTGGACCATGATAGTTTGTTTGGACCATGATAGTTTGTTTGGACCATGATAGTTTGTTTGGACCATGATAGTTTGTTTGGACCATGATAGTTTGTTTTGACCATGATAGTTTGTTTGGACCATGATAGTTTGTTTGGACCATGATAGTTTGTTTGGACCATGATAGTTTGTTTGGACCATGATAGTTTGTTTGGACCATGATAGGGGTTCTGAATGTTTCAGCCTCCTCATTGCCCTGAATGGGTACCTAAAAGAAGTTCTCCTTTTGCAACAATTTTAACTTGCTGCTCGGAGCAACCAGCAATCTTTAAAAGAGATGGGATTCCCCCTATTTCCAGCAACTGACGGTCTTGGTCTGGTAGTGCTCCAATCCTCCCTGTCATAATTAGCAACAGAGGACATGGGAAAGCATATTATGTCCCGTAGTGTAGTTAATTTAAGTAACCTAATTTATGTTCCTCTAACTCCCCTAATTAGCATGTCAAGGTCGGTTCATTGAATATAAGATCTCTAAATAATAAGTTGTTCACATGCAATTTGTTATTTCCAAATACATTGATATGTTCATGCTAACTGAAACCTAAGACAGTAGGTTAAGTATGAAACAAATCGAATGTAATTGATTTTTAGATTTTAAGGCAACAAAATGGGATGACTGTCACTCGGTACCCTCCTCTTCATTGACATTCAAGGCACTAGAAGCTGATTTGTTTAAGTCTTTATTAATGCTAAATATATGCTAAGATGTGCAGTATTTGTTAATTATTGATATATATTTTTTTTACTTTTGATATCTGTTTCTCTATTGAATCCTATGGGGAATTATTTATATATAAAGTTCTTACTATTGATATCGATAATTAACATTCAATTTTTCATATCAATAAATGCTTTGATATAAAAATGTGTCATTGATATCGAAAATAACATTATTGTTGTAAAAAAAAAAATTATTAATAGAAATAATACAATGAATATACCTGTATGTTAAAACGGCTTTCCATACTCTACTAGACTACAAAAAGAGGTTATGCCTACTGTTGGCCCCAACATACTATCAATTGTAAATGGATCCTTCCCAGCCTGCTTTAAAATTGCTCTGATCCAACCTCTTCTTAAAAAGCTCAATCTTGACCCCTCTTTACTGAGCAAATATAGACCTCTCTCAACTTGCTTTATTTATCCAAGATTTTAGACGTCTTCAACGTTGGCTTATGAACACCTTATTTGGAAAAATTCCAATCGGGCTTCCACTCACTTCACACAACGGAAACTGCTTTATTAAAAGTCAGTAATGACCTTGTGTTGGCTGAGGATGCCGGCGAATGCTCTATTCTAATTATTTTGGATCTCAGTGCCGCGTTTGATACTATTGATCATTATATACTTGTTGACCGGCTGGAGAGGTGGGTGGGAATCTCAGGACTTGCCCTCGACTGGTTCAGATCATATCGATGTGGCAGATTTTTTTTCAGCAAACATGGGTGGTTCAGTATCGTTCCCAGCACCTATTCACTATGCCTTTTGTCATCTAAGAATTATAGCTAAAGTCAAATCTTTTTCTTCAGTCCCTGATCTGGAAAAAGGTATACATGCTTTTATTTCCTCTTTGAATGCATGTCTCCGTCATCTACAGTTTGTCCCAAATGCTGCAACTCGACATTTAACAGGCACCTATTTTCGCTTCTTTACACTGGCTACCAGTCACTTTTAGACTAGATTTAACAAAAGTATTAATCACATTTAAGACTAGGCTTGGTTTATCCCCATCCTATATCTCTGATATTTTATCTCCCTACGAGCCAGGACAAAGCCTGAGATCCTCTGGCATGGCGATGAGAGGAGATCAGGCTTGCAGAGTCAGTGGCTCTATTTAAATCCATGCTGAAGACACATTTTTATGAAGATGCTTTTAATGTATGATTTCAATGTACCGTATTTTAACTAGTTTTTTTTTCAACATTATTCTTCTGCATCATGAGCTTTACCCAGTACCTGGATATTTTAGCCAAAAATCTTTTTTTTTCTGGCTGAAACTTGACTGCAAGTGGATCTTCCAGCTAGACAAGAACCCCAAGCCACACATCAACATCCACAAAGAAATGGTTAATTGAACATAAAATCAACATTTAGCAATGGCCATCTCAGACTCCGGACATGAAACCCATTGCAAACCTGTGGTTTGAAATGAAGAGGGCAGTCCATAATTACAAACGAAGGATATCACGGATATGGAAGGATTCTGTTCTCCAACTTATCAAATATTTTTGAAAAGGCTCAGTGCCATTATCCTCACAGTGAGGTATTGAAAACAGTGGTGTCAATCATTTTGACCCCTACCTTTTTGAGAGAAAAAATATTACTTGTTAAACAATTGTTTTTCATCTTTATCAAGGGTGTTAATAATTTCAGACCACACTGTATATCTCCACACCTTTTAGATGTGTTCATCCTTGTGGAGAAACCTTCTAGGTGCTGTAGTTCATTCAGGCTCTTTGATATTTCACCAGACCTCCCTGGTCTTTAACCCTAATGCTCCCAGGATATTAGGATTTAGTTTAATTACTTCTGTCTCTACTCCACAGCCACAGGTTGAACTGACATTACAGTAATTATCTCAAATAACACTTGTGAGTGATGTATGTTGAAGTGGAATAATGAGTGAAACATCAGCCTGATGAGGAGTGAAGGGAGACTGGTGATTACAGAGCTAATGCAGTGGAAAGGAACAGGGGAAGGGGAACCGAGCACCACTCCCACTCAAGTGTCTGTCTCGGTCTGTCTGTCTGTGTGGGTGGGTGTGTGTGGGTGGCATGAACATGTCACATGAATATGTGTGCAAGTGTGAGAGTCTGCATGTGTAGTCAGTCAGGGAGAAGTGAAAGTCATTATGAAACAGATGTCTCCATATGCTCCCAGTAAGCTCTGCTTAATAAGTCTTGGAGGAACTCTTCATCACCAAGCACCAACCTCCCACACACCAAGCCCCACTGGAAGTTTGAGATCAGATCAGCCGTAGTCAGAAGTTCTACAGCTGCACCATCGAGAGCACTGGTTGCATCACCACCTGGTATGGCAAGTGTTCGGCCTCCAACCGTAAAGCACTACAGAAGGTAGTACGTACGGCCCAATACATCACTGGGGCCAAACTTCCTGCCATCCAGGACCTCTATACCAGGCTGTGTCAGAAGAAGGCCCAAAAAAATGCCAAACACTCCAGCCACCCCAGTCATAGACTGTTCTCTCTTCTAACGCACGGAAAGCGATACCGGAGCACCACGTCTAGGTCCAAAAGGCTTTTTTAACAGCTTCTACCTCCAAGCCATTGACCTTGGCTTGTAAGTAAGCATTTCACTGTAAGGTCTACACCTGTTGTCTTTGGCACATGTGACAAATAAAACGTGATTTGATTTGCTTTGATACACTACGCTTCCATAGAGTATCTCTCAGGTATTCCCTAAGTAACTTTATCTTCATTTGAAGTGCTTTTGATCACCTTGGACTGTCAGCAAAACAGCCCTCACAGTGCACATAAAGACTATATTACACACTGGCAGAAAGAATTAAAAACTTGTAATGAGATTTATCTGAAAACATATATTTTTTAAATGTTTGTGAGAAGGCGGCATTGTTATTGTGTAGATAAACGTTACGGGGCACAAAGCAATGGCAAGCTGGAGTATTAAGGCTAGTTTATACTTGGACTAACGACATGTCTGTAGACAACAAGAATGCGACAAGTATCGCTGGTCATTCCAGTGGAATGTCTTTAGACCGTTGCTGCAACAGTCCATTTCCTTGTCGCACAGACATGAAAAAAAGTATCTGCGACTGTCGCAACATCCGTTGTCGTGGTTGCCGGACTGCTACAGCAACTAGAACAAATCCTCTTGTGACAAGGAGTTCTAAAAATCTCTAATAGATTGACCTTTTATTTCATCACACTGTAGTAGTAAGCTATTTTCTGTAAACTTGCCATTACTTTGTAAATAATTATGTACTTGGGGTTTATTTTCTTGTAATAATTGATAAAAAAAGTAGCTAAAGTAAATGTCATCAGCTATGCTCTGTTCATTATATGAACTGACGAACCAAAACATTGTTTAGAAAATTGCTTTAAGTTGCCTTCATTTTTAAAACAGATGGTTTTTTTGTGTTGTTTACAGACATGCCGATAGACGGACCGTAAACCAGCCTTCACACTCCCTCACATCCTGTACCCTCCACCATCTCTCTTTCCCCTGGAATTGGCCACTAGCTGCCCGATGGCCAGATGGCGTAGAGACAGATCCGTCATTGTTGGTGAGAAGCTTTACGTCAAGTGCCCATCTCAGTCTGGCGTGCCTAGCCTCAGGGTCAGCCCATACCAGCCTGTGTCAGTCCTCGTGGGCACCTCAGCTGTTCTGCCTTCATCATGGCCTACCTGCAGATGCTTCTCATTTGTAGGTTAATTTATCTGATTGGGGTCAGCGTCGGTGCATTGGTGTGTGAAGGAAGAGACCCCAATCAGAGCACAACTGGTTAGGATGGATGCTTTGTGGGAGCAATGAGCGTGTAATTGCCTCACAAAGACAGAGATAGGGACATGCAATTGAGAAGGTGTGCTTGTATGGGGGTGTGTTCTGTTTTTCCTTACTGTGAATATCTTGTTGTGATTTTCCGTGGTCGTCCGCCTCTGACATGCGTATTGAGAAACATTGGCCACAGCAGTGGGTGGAGAACAGTCTGTCCCTGTGGGTGTGTTCTGTGTACAAAAAACAAACAAAAAAATGTATTTGAATTCATCGGGAAATACTTGCTCCAGTGGGAGTGGTGTTCACCAGCAATCCAATCATAAGTCACCGCATCAGCCAGAGTTTCTGGATCATGCAAAATGTGACAAAAGGGGAATTTCAAAAGGTTACATGAAATTGTTATGAGTTCTGAAAGCTGAACAACAATAAAGGAGGTTGAGAATATCCCAGTCCCCATGTCACCAAGGCAACAGTCTAATGACACTCATCATACAGTCTGGTGGCATCCAAGTCCATTACTCCAGCTAACCTGTAACACATAAAGAATTCTTGCAAACCCATAATCCAATGTGCCTCTTGTAAATTGCTGTTTAATTTCCTAAGAAGAAATTGTCCACGTGTGATGTATCAAAAGGATTACAGATGTAATATTAATGTTCTCGCAGACAATTAGACATCTACAATGGAACATTGTGTCTGTGAAAATGACCTAGTGGCTCAGGAACACGGTGACAGAGAAGAATCGTAAGGAGGTAATGCCACCATGCTGTGTTGACGGAGATACGTTTAAAGAAAGGGCGTTAAAAGGAAGATAATGAAAAAGGGCTTGGCTTCTTTCAGGTTCTCTCACACTGGATGACAGAATAAATCAGTAAGGGATACAAAAAAAATCATCAGTTATTCCCTAGCCAGAGTGCTCTCCTGTTCTTAAAAAACCCCATTGAATAGCTCTGAATATATTTCATGGCACCAGATTTTATGCCAATCAAAAGTGAAACTTAATTTCACCTCTCCTAAACAGATCAGAAAATAACATACATTTTTTTCTGCCTTTGCGGTATTTTAATCCTCTGACTAAAAGTTTGTGTGGGCATGTGGACGGGGCTGTGAACGCTTGTGTGTGTGTGTCTACACAGACTAGTGGTATCCACACAGACAGAGAGGTGTGTTCGGGCCGCCCAACTAGGGTTAGGGGTCACAGAGGCATCCACTCCTACGGGGGGGCACTAGCTCTTCCTAAACAGAAGATTGATGACAGCCACCGCACAGGGATAACAGGTGTCTCTGTGTTCACAGAGACACCTTACGCATCTCTTTCCAATCTTGCAACCATTCCCACAATCTCTCACTCACTGTCTCCTCTCTCCTTGTTCTCACCATCACCTATTCCACATCCCACTCCACTTACGCAAAACAGCCACTGTAGGATGGAAAGCCGTTTTAACATATATTAATTGCATTTTTTATGTCAATAATTTCATATTTGTATATCAATAACTACATCGGACGATACTCGTTCACTCTGCTCGTTCATGCTGCTCCTTCCATGGGTAAGAAAATACTCCTACCATTGTCTCTCCCAAGCATCTTTGACCTGTGTTTTGGCTTACTGCCCCGCATACTGCTTGTATCCGCAACACTAACATGCCAGTTGGTAATCTCCCGCTCGTTTAGGTAAGTGCAGCCGGGGTCCATACAGTGAGCAAGTTCTACGCTTTCTCACTGTTTATCGTGCATGTGTGATCTCACTGGTGCATGTGTGATCTCACTGGTGCATGTGTGATCTCACTGGTGCATCTGTGATCTCACTGGTGCAAGTGTGTGTTGCTTGAGTGTGTTTGCCATTTCACTGGCGGAGCTTGTTTTTGGGAGGTGGGGTGTGGGTTGTGTTCGCAAACTCTTTTTAGCTCATAACAAGCTTGTAGCATGGCTAACACAAAAAACGCCACAAAGCTCAATGCGAAAGAGGAATACGTATCAAGCACTACACTTCATGAACTACTCGATCAACAAAAAGAGTTCTATAAAGATCTAATAGATCTGCAGGAAAATCACTTTAAGTCCTTCCTGCAGCTCTTTATGGATTCTACACACAAAGGGTTGATGATCTGTAATGGAATTTAAACACAGTTTGGAAATTACGCTGTCGGAGGTGGAGGAGATAAAGGTCATGAATGTCACCTGCCAGACCGCATTCAAAGCCATGTCTGAGGATTTCGCAAATTTCCAAACAACACTTGACAAGCACTCTTCCAAAGGAAACTACCTCGAAAACCGATCGAGGCGCATTAACATTTTAATCGATGGAATTGAGGATGTAAAAACCCATTAGATATTAATGGAGAACAATAAATATAATGATTGTTTTGATACAGATTCAAATTTCCAGAAATTTACCAGAAATGATTTGATCACTTGTGTTTACTATAATGCTAAGCAATTTAACAACCTGTATAGCAGTTTATCTAATTCCAAGACAAGCATATTTTCTAACTTTCATTTGAACGTTCGCAGTATTTGTCACGTTCTGACTTGAGTTCTTTTGTTATGTCTTTGTTTTAGTATGATCAGGGCGTGAGTTGGGGTGGGTTGTCTATGTTGGTTTTTCTATGTTGTGTTTTGCGTTTGGCCTGGTATGGTTCTCAATCAGAGGCAGGTGTCGTTAGTTGTCTCTGATTGAGAATCATATTTAGGTAGCCTTTCCCACCTGTGTTTCGTGGGTGATTGTTTTATGACTTTGTGTATGTCACCAGACAGGACTGTTTCGTTTCATGTCATTCTCTTTGTTATTTTTGTTTTAGTGTTCTGTGATTAATAAATTCATCATGAACACATACCACGCTGTGCATTGGTCCTCCGGTCCTTCATACTCCTCAGACAAGGACAATGAACGTTACAGTATTCTTAAAAATCTTGACCACCTTGTTCATCATCTGTCTTCTCTCAATCATTCATTTTCCTTTGTTGCCCTTTCAGAAACATGGTTAACGGAAGAGACAACCATGGTTTTATCACATCTCCTTATAATGCTGTTCACCACTATAGAACCTCAAGAGTCAGAGGAGGAGTGTCCATTTTTGTTCATAAACGTTTTCAACTCTTTGTTAAAGAGAACCTCGCACTTACATCTGATAACAGTGATGATGAATCTCTTTTCATAGAAATTCTCCTCTCTGGTAAATAGTTTATTGGTAGTTTCATTGATAACCTTGCATCAACTTTGGATTTGATTAATAATGAAGATAAAATGGGTTTTCTATTGGGTGATTACAACATAAACATATTTAAAAGTGATGAACCCCTCACTGACATCTGGCTTTTTAAATACTTTATACCCCAAGATTGATCAGTTCATCAGCACCTTTATTGATAATATTTGTGCATATTCATTAAATAATGTGGCTAGTACAGGTTCCCTTTATATTGACTTTTCTGAGCACTCCCAATGTTCCACTTATCTTTGCCAGCTGGAAATGAACATATGGGAATGATTAAAGCCAGATTCTTCAACAAAACTAATTGTGAGCACTTTAAGACGTTGATATTTCATGGGGAAATGTTTATTACCAGAATTTCCTCATATCGTCCAATTCTGTATTTCACCACTGCTCTCCCTTAGTTAAACCACATAAGAAAGCAGCAGATGGGTTCTGTAAACCTTGGTTTACAACAGGTCTAAAAAAAAAATCCTCAGTAAAAAAAAAAAGACTAGTTGTATAAAAGTTTTGTCACAAATCCCTCTCCCCCTGAATTCCCTGAAAACTCACAGGGCTGAGCTTGCTTTAAGCAGGTTTGTATCGCGTAGTTCTGCCTTATGCAACTGTAGGCCTAAATAAAAGTCAGCACACAGTCTATGTCAGCTATTGTGCTTTTTGATTAATTCCAGTTCATCATTTTGGATTGAAAAAGTCTAGATAGCTTAGTCAGCTCAAGTTTGAATATAAACCAAATTTGATCCCCTCCACATTTTCTCACAAACAAATGGCCTATAACTAGGCCTACACAACATTATTGCTTTGTTTACCCTGGCCAGAGGGACAGGGTGCATAGCAGGCTAGACTATGCAGCTGCTGTTGTTAGTAGCCTACAGTTGATCAGAATGAAAAAAAGTATCATTTCCATGCAATACAGCATGTCAGATCACTAATGTTTAGGTGCCTGGAGTGGTGGTTCATCACACTTGCTAAATAAATACTTAGAGGAAAGTGGAGAGTGGACCTTCAGAGACCTGCACTTTCCTTGAATCTGATTGGTCAGACACACACAAAGCCTGCAGCAGCACTCCAATGTGAAGAACAGAGAAATTGTGCATGAGTTCTCAAATCATGAGGCAAATCGACAACAACAAAAACTTACTTTGCCCCTCTTTTTAATTATTTGTGTCGATGTACTGTATTTTATACATAATAAAGTACGTTGAAAAGTGCTGGGGCAAATGCCGCCTCGCCACATGTTTTCCGGCAGCCTGGTCATTGTTAATACTTGGTTGAAGCACAATTGCCAGCCATTACAGGTGTGAATCATTTTGAATAAGATGAGTATTGTGTTGGCAGCATCATGTTATGGGTATGCTTGTTACCAATAGTGGCTGTGGAGTATGTTAGGATCAATATATATATGAAAGGACCAAAGGATAGGTCAAAAGTTGGAGGAAAACCTGCCATAGTCTTCAGAAAACCTAACACTGAGATTTTTTAGAAGAACAATTACACAAATTCAAAGGTATTTTTTGAGAATTGAGAATTCCTCAATGGTCTAGTCATTTCAATCCTGATCTAAACCTGCTTGAAAATCAGTGACAAGTATTGAATATTGTTGTCCATCAATGATCGCAACCAAATGTACTTAGCTTGCGTAATTTTGACAAAAACAATGGATATGTTGCCCTAAGAGTTGTGCAAGGTTAGTAGAATCTTATTCAAAAAATTTCACAGTTGTAATGGCTGCCAAAGGTGATTCCACCAATTATCTCTGGGGTGTGAAGACATACACAATCAAAACATTTTAATATCTTAAAAACATTTATTTTTATTAAATATAATTTGACTTTCACTTTGAAAAATATAAGTAGGTTGTGTAGTTCTATAGGAAAAGCAACCAAATGTACTAAATGAGAAAACTGTGCAAGGTGTGTGTAGACTTTCACTAGCGACCGTATGTAAGAGCATGCAAATGTAATCCCGCCCCATGAAGGTCATTATCATATAATATTTTATATAAAAAAAAAAAATTTTTAAATATTGATAAATATTTTGATATAAAAATTATAATTATTGATATCAGTAAATACAATTATGGAGTGTACAAAACATTGCTCTGCTCTTTCCATGACATAGACTGACCAGGTGAATCCAGGTGAAAGCTATGATCCCTTATTGATGTCACTTGTTAAATCCACTTCAATCAGTGTAGAAGAACAGGAGGATTTAAAGGATTTTTAAACCTTGAGACAATTGAGACATGGATTGTGTATGTGTGCCATTCAGAGGGTGAATGGCACACATTTACAGATTCCCTTGTGTATCAAGAAAGGTCCACCACCATAGGACATGCAGCCAACTTAACACAACTTTGGGAAGCATTGGAGTCAACATGGGCCAGTATCCTGCTTTCGACGTAGAGTCCATGCCCCCAAGGAATTGAGGCTGTTCTCATTGCAAAAGATGTGCAACTCAATATTAGGAAGATGTTCCTAGTGTTTTCTATACTCAGTGTATGTTTTCCTACTGGTAAGTACCTAACAGAAATATTACATTTCAATAGTTTTTTAATAGGTAAAATTCCCTTCAGACACACTGTGCAGGGTACAGGGTGAAATATTTATGGTTGTAAAACGCATAATGTTTTTATAGTGTTAGGAAGACCCTGAGGCAAAAGTGTTAGCAAAGCCAGCTCTGAGAATATTGTCTCTCTACGCAAGGCTCTTAAATAGATTTATGACTCTCTACTGGAAGCGAGGCACACGTAAATGCCATGGTGTATTGCCTTGTGCAATTTAGTATAAGGATACATCATGGGATAAGCAGTAAAAGAGGCTTGTGGTTTCCTTAGGAGACAGGTCGATAAACGGTAACATTGCATCATTAGCTCAGCTTCTTCATGACATAGCCACCAGAAATCTATTGATGGGCCAGCATTTCATATGGAATAGCATGAATGGCTGCGCAGGAATGGGAAATAGACATTTTCATATCCGTTGCTGCATAGCTTTGGCACACACTCGTCATATCTTTGCATAATGTTGTCCGAAAGGCAGGCTTGCAAGCCATTTTGTGATGAGGTTGGTGGGAAGTGGAACTGGGTTCAAAATACTATTTTAAATATTTCAAATACTTTATTTGCTTTAGTTTGTCTGAAGTGTCAGATGGACTGGGTTTGCACATTTGGATCTTTCTATTGGTTTTATTACACCAGGCAAGCTCAATCCAGCCCAGCTAAAGTATTTGAAATGATTTCGAATCACATTTGTACCCAGTTATGGTAGGAATAAGAGACGAACCAGACAGTATATTTCTTTATTCTGTTGTAGATGCCTCCACAGTGCATTCCAGGAGAAACAAATCCGTGTTTTGGTTAGGAGCGAGCTCCGAGTCCTGATGTTACGCCGATGGGTCTATTTGACATGCGACAGCAATATGGGGGATCCTTCTGCCGCTGTCAAGCAAACTGAAATGTCTTAATGTGAGTGGAGGCTAGAGAAAGTTAAGTGTTCTCTCTACAATTCCTCTCTTTTACACACCCACACCCAGACACACACCAATGCGCAAACACAAACACGCACATGCACACACGTACATACACACAAACACACACACACACGCGCACACCTACACAATAAAGCTCCCCCTTAAAATCTGTTAGCATTAAATTCATTAACTTTAGATAAGGATTTTATATTTTATTACTCCTTTACTGAGCGCCACCAGTGACATACCGACTAATCAGTTACCATATGGTAATTAGTATTATTGCAAATGTCGTTGAGAAAATTGACTCAGTATGTTCAAGGTTGCATTTTACTATCTGTCTCTCCTTCTCCAACATCATTCTTTCATGGACTAATTCACACTACCAAGTTTACTTCAATATGATGGTTATTAAATCAATCTTTGAGCATAAAAGCGATTTCATTTCTAGCATAAATAATTTTACTGACAAAAAGATCCCACCTTGTCGAGCATATTTTGTCTTGTCGACATTTAGAAAGTGTCCCGGCAAATTTGCTGTTTCTATCAGGCCTGTCATGAAATGTTTTATCTGATATGTACTTTACCCGCATAAAACAAATGTATGGAAACCTCATAACAGAATGGGTTTTAACAGTGTAGATACTGTAGTAGGGTGGCACTTACGGTGAACTCAGGCTATCTCACCTCCCTATAGCAGAGGATGCCTGAGAAAGTGGGCTTGGTGGAGTTGAGGTGGTATTCTGTGTGGAGGAGACCTCCGGACCAAGAGGATCCTGTCCTTGTCCCTTCCATGGGAAATACTGGACAATTTCCTGAATGTAGACGTCCATTTTTGATAAATGTATAATCTCAGATAGTCTTGTTGCCCCAAAACTGAGTTCCAACCAAACGTAATGTATTATTTTCATTTGGAATTGCCATGGAAATGGATAGAATGGGTCAAACTGGATTTAAATGAACACTGGCTCTTAGCAGCCAAACATAAAACATGTCTGCGCACTACTCCGAGTCAATATTCACTAATAAGAAGAAAATCCCCTCGACCACGCCCACAAATTGGGAAAACATTGTCCCCACATTATAAAAGAAGCAACTTTGTTGAACATGTTTTGTTATACAGAAATAACAAAGCATGTCAAAAAAAGCTGCTGTGTTGTTCAATGTACACGTATCCAGGTCAAGAATCCTGAACTGTGGTTTGTAATGCTCCCGCATAGGGAAATATAGCATGCGAGAAGAGCCTGGTGGTTTCAAGCTATTTATTGTGGGTGAGCGGGAAATGTGGGGACCCAGTGTACAAGTAGACTACACTATGTGTAGCTATGTGTGGAATCACAGGTAAGACATTTAACTTGTTTAGTATAGTCCGTTTGTAACTCCACTCACTACTTGTAGCTGTATAGTCCAATTCTTTGTGTTGTTGGTCTTGGTAGCTAGCTAGCACTCACTAGCACTGTCATTAAAAGGGGCATGAGGTAAGCCATACAGTATTACGTTTTTCTAAATAGTCAGAATGCTCGGGAGCAGGCAATGTTGAAATGTCATCTTTGGACATGTTGTGCTTTTCATAAATGTTGTTTTTAAATGACAAAAACAAGCAGACAAGAAAATTGCGTTTGAAAAAGGTCAAGATTTTGCTGTGAGGCAATGGGGTAACATAGGTACACTCAGGTTGTATTCCCCACAGGCAGGTGGGACTGCGATGTTCTATTTAATACCGGCTGGGACTATTTGACAGACACTACCGGTCAAAAGTTTTAGAACACCTACTCATTCAAGGGTTTTTCTTTATTTTAAAAATTAATTGTAGAATCATAGTGAAGACATCAAAACTATGAAAAAACACATATGGAATCATGTAGTAACCAAAAGTATTAAACAAATCAAAATGTATTTTATATTTGAGATTCCTCAAATAGCCACCCTTTGCCTTAATGACAGCTTTTCACACAGCTTTTCACATTTGTTTATCACTTTTTTGGTTACTACATGATTCCATATGTGTTATTTCACAGTGTTGATGTCTTCATTATTATTCTACAATGTAGAAAATAGTAAAAGAAAATCAAGTAAAACCCTTGAATGAGTAGGTGTTCTAAAACCTTTGACCGGTAGTGTAAGACCATGGGCCAAGAGGCCTTGATATTGACTTGAACCAATCAACATAGCTAAAATGGACGTCAACACTCCAATGCACCAATCACACAGACATGCTGTAGTCTTCTGCAGCAATTACAGGTGCACTCCAGGATATTAAGAATAACACATTATATTAAATGATATATACATGTATATATTTTGCAGGACATAACATATCTTGCTAAATGGATGACTAGTACACAAAAAACAGGGACCACTTTTTGCTCATGAGCACCACTTTCAAAACTACTGGCTGAAATTATACAAAAGTTTGTCAGTGCATCTTTAATGAAATACTACAGTATTACAAACAGCCCCACCAAGATGCCCATCTGCTAGCAAATGGTTTCAGTGGGGAGAGAGGCCTATATTGTGTGTGACTCCTCAGACAAATTAGTTCAACTCACCCTCTGTCTGTGTTTTTCAGAACTACAGTATCTATACTGTATTTCCTTTGTTTTCCTAAATATACTCTCTTGCACACACACACACTTCCACACTCGCTACGCACATACACATCTCAGGCCATCATAGTCACCACTAACCGGCCTCCACCCAGCCCTGAATTTTAGTCACTGTTACTAGCCGGCTACTACCCTGTACTCAACCCTGCACCTTAGAGACTGCTGCCCAATGTACATAGTCATTGAACACTGATCAGTTTAATAATGTTTACTCTTTTACCCATTTCATATGTATATACTGTATTCTAGTCAAGGCTCATCCTACACAACTACTGATGTACACATTATTTCTATTCATAATGTCTATACACACCATCATATACATATACGTTGCTCGTCCTGATATTTCTTTATTCCTTTACTTGTATTTTGGGGATTTGTGTGTAACACAACACACACACACACACACACACACACACACACACACACACACACACACACACACACAGCGGTAAATGCCCACATACACTCACACTGACCACAGGTTCCCTCACCTGAATACAGTGCCTGGTCTCCACTCTGACAGGTCTCCCCTCTCTCATGCTGTCCGTGAACCAGGAGATGTCCAGCACAGCCAGTCTGGAGACATCCCTCAGACCATGTCCCATCAGCCACGCCCACAACACCTCAGCCTGATTGTCCTCCGCCACCACGTGAGTGACATCATCACTGCACAAGGAACAGGAAGAAGGGAGTCACAGGTCAGTAAAATTACAGTAAAACTTTACAGAAAGCCTGCAGGTATAATACCTTATGATGTGGTTACAAGTGGGGGCTACACATCGCTAGCGGAGGAGTCGTCCAGTGGCTACAGAGAGCTGAGGACTAAGGAAAATGTCAGGACCGGCAAGCCAGGCGTGATATGCATTCACAATTGAGATCCATAAAGATATGCATTCACCTACAGCAGGATTGGGAAACTTAATGTTGCGAGTTAGAATAGTAGAAAATTTAAGGTGCAATTTCAGCCTCTCATGGTGAGTTCAGATTTTTTATGGCACCCACCCCATTCAAAGTTGCCCATCCCTGACCTAGAGTATCCCACAGCTCCATAGGGATCCTCACAACAGACGTGTCTGGTTTTCTCCCAGCAGGAAACCCTCTCTGTTCCACCAGTGTGTAACTACCATACCAATGAGCCAATCAGAGCACCTGTCCATGCATGATTATCCTCCCCATGCTCCTTCTCCTCCTGTCTCCTAGCTGAGGTAAAACAGCGGAACGGCTCCTTACGGCCCTCCCAGGACATCCCAACAGCCTAACAGAGCGTCACTTCAGCAGAGAGGCAAAGGTCTAATTGGCCAAATCAGCAGTGAATCTTGTGCTCTGTCTGACTGCTCTGTGTACTGGTTGGTTGGTTGGCCTACCGCTGAGACCAGGTTTAGAGAGGCTCCAAAACAATAACAGCAACAGAGTGAGGCTCATCAAAGATAACACAAACCGTATGAGTGGATAGAGCATATAATCACATTCAATATCTTTGCGCAGGTGTGAATATGACTATATTATCACCAAACTGAGAAAAAAAAATATTCTACGCACTGTAAACATCAACTTTGGTGAGTTATTGTGGTGTAGTGAATATTGTTATTTACAGACAAAGAAGTGGTAAAACCCATCCTCTTAGAAAAAGGAAAAATAAATTGTCCTTCAGATTAATCGCCATCTGTTGATTCTAACAAAAGAAACAGGAAGCCTTTCAAAATTTCACAATCGAGTGTGGACTGATGTAGATATTCAACTCTGTGCTTAAATTGATATATAGGTACTGAATTTAGCCATGGTGGATAAATAAAATAGAGTGCTCTCTCAAGGATAAATAACTGAATGCTCTCTCTCATTCCTTCACTGCTCTTTTACTCGCTGCCCTCTAAACAGAAACACAGCCCCTATAATCTAGGCCAAAATCCTGATATTTTTCTGACTTGCGACCAGCAGTGAATATAAAATGGCACGGCAGATAGATATGCAAATGAGCAAGCATGCCCTGCTGCACCAGATTGGAGTTCCCAGGAACAGTGGGACCCTGAGCTCCAGCGCAGTGAGCAAGGACAGGCTAAAGTCAATGGGGTTCAGATAGGGAGCGCTGACGCCTGTGCTAACTGGAGTGTACACTGCATCCTACTGCATCCCACTAGCAGATCCAAGATCAAGATTACGGAAGGTATGTGTCGATAATCGACATGCCATTCATTTCACAGCAGCTAAAGCCAAAATCGCAAACTAGCTCGTCACTCAAAACTCCCACGATAAACTCACAATTCAGAAAACTTGATAATGCTTAAGGTGTTGTGTATTTGCGTTTGAGTTGAAATTAGAAAGGTGGATTTATCTAAGTGGTTAAACTGATCAGATCACACTTGATAAATTATAAATGAAGGTTTGTGCCTCTCATCCACCTCACAAACAGCATTCAACCGCACCAAACAATGTATGTGTGCCTGCTTGCTTGCGCGCGTGCGTGTGTGTGTGTGTGTGTGTGTGTGTGTGTGTGTGTGTGTGTGTGTGTGTGTGTGTGTGTGTGTGTGTGTGTGTGTGTGTGTGTGTGTGTGTGTGTGTGTGTGTGTGTGTGTGTGTGTGTGTGTGTGTGTGTGTAACGTTCAAGAAAATATCTTGTTTGTGTAAGGCTGTGTTAGGGAGGTGTTATCAAAACTGCCGCTGAAATCAAACTGTCTGCTAGGCAGAATGTCAGTTCGAGGCGCACACACTGCCTATTTCCTGTGGTTGGTTTCAAAGAATTGTATCAAGCCAAGTGTAACCGTAGAGGCGCTCAAGCTGTGTTTCTGGGAATGCTGCCATCATCCGCAGCCTGGTGCGATGCGGAGCTGGCAGCAGCTCTGTTCAATTCCTCCCAGTTCGCCTCCTCCCACTGGTGCCCCTCAGGCAGACCTATACAGCTCTATCTGCCTGGCTGAGCTTGATCAGCTCAGTATCGCTAGCTACCGCTGCCACCCAGCTATGGCACAATGGATCATTAAATGAACCTGTGGCTGGCTGTTGGCTCCACGTCAATTCAGCAAGCCATGACACCCACCATCTCAGATGTTTCTGAAATCGTTTCTGTAGTCAGGAAGAGATAAGTTAAGCATTCCTGGAAGCATTATTTTGTTGAAATATAATTTGATCTCTGAGAAATTAAGCTAATTGATTTCACCCAAATTGGCCATTTTACATTTGAAGGATTCATATACATTGTATTTGGAAAGTATTTAGACCCCTTGAATTTTTCCACATTTTGTTAAATTACAGCCTTATTTTAAAATGGATTACCACCATGCCACCACCATGCTTCACCGTAGAGATGGTCCCAGGTTTCCACCAGACGTGTCACTTGGCATTCAGGCAAAATAGTTGGGTTGTGGTGGGTCTGTTTGTGGCTTTTGACCATTTCTTTGGATTCCTCATGTCTATCTCATTGTTTGGTCCAAATTGGATGTTAGGTAATATATTTATTCAATTTTATATGAGTCCTATAAATTAAAATAGCCAATTTGGGTGCAATCGATTGAGTTAATTTCTTAGAGATTTAATTATATTTCAACAAAATAATGTTGCAGGAATGCTAATCGTATCTGTTTCTAACAACAGAAACAATTTCAGAACAATCTGAGATGGTGGGTGTCGAAATTGTGTCGAAATTGTACTTTTTGAGGTGGAACAACCCGCCTGTTATACAGGCTATTGTGTGGTGGCTGGTGGGCGATTCCTTCTTAATACACAGTGACATTGCTTGGAACCAAGAAACTTCAAACAATCAGACATAGAGCAACAACATTATGACCAGGAGGTTATGGAAAAACAAGGAAACCAAAAAAATCTATTTGACTTGAGAATTACAGTGTGCTGGTTGGCCTACCTGAGGACATCTTCCACCCTAAAGCCCTTTGACCTGGCCAGGCTGGTCAGAAAGTTCCTTCTACTGCTGCCCATCTTCCTCTCCACCAGATACAGAGTCACCTCCTTGAACTTGACCTCTACCTGACCCTGAGCACCAGCGTCAACCGGCCTCTTCCTCTTTTTCACAAGAGCTAGCATGCCAGCATGGTTCATCTCTTTGGGATGAGCTTCAGAAAGTGGAGCACTTAAACTTGAAACTCGTTTTGCTTTCTCAAAGGTCTGTATTGTGTGCCTCGCAATTCTTGCCTCTCGGAAAATGCTTGTTTTGGTGATGCCACAGTTGTTGGTCTCTTATTTGTCAACACAAGGATAAACTGGCAGTTGGAATGAGGTCTGTGAGGGGCTGACAGACAGGAAGCCTTGGGCAAAGCAACAGGTGTTTATGATTTGGATTTTATTAGGCAGAGATCAACTGCCGCAATCAAACAATGACAAAGGGGAAAAAACATAAATAACTTATTAGAGGGGCTTCGTGAATCCACATAGAATGGATTTAAAATGTATCTACATAGAATCTAATGAGGAAAAGCAAAGCCATGTTAACAATACCAATGAAACTGGGCCCAGAAAAAAATGACATTTAGATTATTATTATTATTATTAATCGGGATGATTCTGGACTGCAGGTTAGAGCAAAACCTTTTTCCGGGGTTCAATGATTAGGATTATTTTGTCCAAATTGGGGTTGTGTATATGGTGGTCAGTTTTGAAACATTATTAGGTCATTAAAGCATAAGTATAATTTTGAGATGTTTCTCAACTCCTCAGATAAGACACTAGAATGGCTTGTAGCTTGAGTCTTTGAATGGATGTTCAAGTCCCTGTCCAAGGATATAAAAACACTCAAAAAGGTCATCCCAAGGCAATTCGAAGTAAATGTCCCTAATCCACTGCTTTAGACGTTCCTGTTTTTCTACATTCAAAAGACAACAGTAGCCACAATTCTGTTGACAACCTATTTCCTGTAGTTTCAAAGTCATTAAACATTTTGTTAAATGTAATAAAGTAAAAATGTTTTATTTCTACTTCAAAACAGAGCAGACTTTGTTAAAACTTCATTGGGATAGAGGGCAGTATTTTCACGTCCGGATGAAAAGCATGCCCAAAGTAAACCTGTGACCTCTGTTTGCCTGTTGCCAGTTCATCTTGTTTGTCAAGTCAACCAGCAATTTTGTGTCAGATCCTGCTTTTCCCCAGTCTCTCTTGTCTTGTTCTCCTGGTTCTTGACCCTTGCCTGTCCTGACCCTGTACCCACCCGCCTGACCCTAAGACTGCCTGTTGTCCTGTACCTTTGCCCCACCTCTGGATTACCGACCTGTGCCTGACCTGAGCCTGCCTGCCGTCCTTTGCCCCTGTTGCTGTAATAAACATTGTTACTTCGACACGGTCTGCATCTGGGTCTTACCTTGATACCTGATCTTATCAGTGACCACAACCAAGTGATTGCCTTTTTCATCACTCAGTAACTTTCCATACCCCTTAGTTATTATCCACCCTCCAATGACCCCACCATATACATACATGTATACATATATACTTATACATGTAATCATTCACTTCTAGTATAGCAAGTACTGTATATTTCAAGCGAGAATCCAAGTCACTCCTTTTTTAATAGTAACTCATTCCTTTCAACATGATATACAATTTGAAATGACTTATAAATGAACAGAAAATTAAACATGATTAACATTCCCAGTTGATTTGTATGTTTACACCTCAGAGACTTATGGCCTCAGATTTATAATCACACTATGCACACTCTTATTCCCCCTCCTATTGTACAACTGATAATGACATTTCAGCTGGAGCGTTTGACGTTCTCCCTTTCCAGTGATAGCGAAAGACTTGAAAAGGAAAAGAAAACACAAAACATAACAAGTATTAATAATGCGTTAAGCTTTGCATAACTATATATGCAGAAAAAAGTTTGATACATGACGATCCCCACTCCCTCTTAGCCTGACTATATACCTTCAGGATACTGTTCTGCTGGGGTCCACAATAATGAAGGCCCTAAAATACCTCCTTAGGCTTTCACTCAGTCTTCCCCCGTTAGGGCACAGGTTAGAAAAGATGCTCCCTTCATGGTCACCCGATATACACGTGCAGTGGCCTTAATCAACTTTACCTCATCTTAAGGCAAATCGGCACTGTAACACCTTCAGAAGCTGATATCCCAGCAATGCTAACAAGTTCACCCCTGCTACCACTAACAATCCCCACTGCTTCAAAATACACCTCATTTGCGCCGTAGTCCAGTTCTATGCTGTTACTATAGCATCCTTCACCACTACTACTGCTCATTCAGTTGCTGCCCCTACAGCCGTGAGAATAGCTATTGTATTGAATCTGTCTCCTGGTCCTGATCTCCTATTGCCTTTGTGGTTCACCAATAGATCAAGAATTGAATATTTCAGATACTCCCTAATTGTCTCCCAACCTATACCCAGTTTTCTAGACACCAACATCTCCACTGATATCCTGTGTTCTGCTACAGTCGGTATCTGTGGATAATACTTCCTTGTGCTCAGGTTAGGGACACATCTCTCATCCCAAGGCCGATCTACACCCCACCCCTTTGTGAACACCCTTGTTACAGTGTAAACTTTAGGTCACAACGGTTGATAAGCAGCAACCTTCTAACACTTTCCTTATACAGTCACTTGGTCCCAATTTTCTGGGAGATATGTCAAGTGTTTGCGGGTTTGTTAGGAATGGGGGAGAGATTAGTGGCGTTGGAAGAGTATCCAACCGTACAAAACTCTGTGTCACATGTTTCTGAATCACACTCTGCGGGAGATGTGATGCTATTATTACAGCAAACCTCCCTTCCGGTGATGTGGCCTCCTGTATACAGGGATCTGTGGCTATTCTTTCAAGCGTTGTACCTTCTTGGATGAAGCCCTCACTGAAAGTTGACAATAGTGTCTGAAATGACAACACTATTTCTGCTACTCCCACCTACTCCCACCACTTGACTTTATAGTAGTCTCTATATTGTGGATAGTTAGTAGAGGAAGGGCAGCTATGTGCTTTCCCCTGTATCACTATACACAACGAGTGGTATCTTTCCCCAGAGACTCTATTTCCCACTTCCTTAATCTATGAGCCTCACAAATCTCCTCCCCAGTCATATTAAATTCCGCTTTCCCAAATCCCTGTAATGTTAATGCCTTGGTTTTTGGAACTCCGTAGAATGCACTGATATCGATTCTACCGGGATCTGTCAACACCGATATGGAAACATTCTGTCTCAAACATTCTGTCCCCTATGTACATTGCCTCTGGCCTCAGGTGTCACGGCTTTCGTCTGTAGAAGGAGAGGCGGACCAAAATGCAGCATGGTTATTATTCATTGTACTTTAATTAAGAAACTGTACACGACTAAACTAACAAAACAACAAACGTGCGAAAACCTAAAACAGCCCTATCTGGTGCAAAACACAGAGACAGGAACAATCACCCACAAACACACAGTGAAACCCAGGCTACCTAAATATGGTTCCCAATCAGAGACAATGACTAACACCTGCCTCTGATTGAGAACCATATCAGGCCAGACATAGAAATAGACAAACAAGACATCCAACATAGAATGCCCACTCAGATCACACCCTGACCAACCAAAACATAGAAACATACAAAGTAAACTATGGTCAGGGTGTGACAGTACCCCCCCCCCCAAGGTGCGGACTCCGGCCGCAAAACCTGAACCTATCGGGGAGGGTCTGGGTGGGCATCTGTCCGCGGTGGCGGCTCTGGTGCTGGACGTGGCCCCCACTTCACCGTAGTCTTCCCCCACCTTGCCCGCTTCCGTGACCTCTTAGCCACGGCAACCCTACTGAATAACACGGGACAGAGGGGCAGCTCGGGACAGAGGGGCAGCTCGGGACAGAGGGGCAGCTCGGGACAGAGGGGCTCTTCAGACTCCGGCAGCAGCACCGGACAGGCGGGAGACTCCGGCAGCAGCGCCGGACAGGCGGGAGACTCCGGCAGCAGCGCCGGACAGGCGGGAGACTCCGGCAGCAGCGCCGGACAGGCGGGAGATTCCGGCAGCAGCGCCGGACAGGCGGGAGACTCCGGCAGCAGCGCCGGACAGGCGGGAGACTCCGGTAGCACAGGAGAGGAGGAAGGCTCTGGCAGATCCTGGCTGACTGGCGGATCTGGAAGAGTCTGGCTGACTGGCGGATCTGGAAGAGTCTGGCTGACTGGCGGATCTGGAAGAGTCTGGCAGACTGGCGGATCTGGAAGTGTCTGGCAGATCTGGAAGAGTCTGGCAGACTGGCAGATCTGGAAGAGTCTGGCTGACTGGCAGATCTGGAAGAGTCTGGCTGACTGGCAGATCTGGAAGAGTCTGGCTGATTGGCAGATCTGGAAGAGTCTGGCTGACTGGCTGATCTGGAAGAGTCTGTCTGACTGGCTGATCTGGAAGAGTCTGGTTGACTGGCAGATCTGGAAGAGTCTGGCTGACTGGCAGATCTGGAAGAGTCTGGTTGACTGGCAGATCTGGAAGAGTCTGGCTGACTGGCAGATCTGGAAGAGTCTGGCTGACTGGCTGATCCTGGCAGACTGACGGCTCTGGCTGCTCCATGCTGACTGGCAGCTCTGGCTGCTTCATGCTGACTGGCGGCTCTGGCTGCTCCATGCAGACTGGCGGCTCTGGCTGCTCCATGCAGACTGGCAGCTCTGGCTGCTCCATGCAGACTGGCATCTCTGGCAGCTCCTTGCAGACTGGCAGCTCCTTGCAGACTGACAGCTCCTTGCAGACTGGCATCTCCTTGCAGACTGACGCATCCGGCTGCTCTGGCTGTTCCATGAAGACTGACAGCTCTGGCTGCTCCATGCAGACTGGCAGCTCTGGCTGCTCCATGCAGACTGGCAGCTCTGGCTGCTCCATGCAGACTGGCAGTTCTGGCTGCTCCATGCAGGCTGGCAGCTCTGGCTGCGCTAAACAGGCAGGAGACTCCGGCAACGCTATAGAGGCGGAAGGCTCTGGCAGCGCTAAACAGGCGGGAGACTCTGGCAGCGCTGTAGAGGAGGAAGGCTCTGGCTGCGCTGAACAGGCGGGAGACTCCGGCAGCGCAGGAGACGCTAAAGGCTCGGGCAGCACTGAACAGGCGGGAGACTCCGGCAGCGCAGGAGAGGAGGAAGGCTCCGGCAGCGCTGGAGAGGCGACGCGCACTGTAGGCCTGATGCCTGGTGCTGGCACTGGTGGTACTGGGCCGAGGACACGCACAGGAAGCCTAGTGCGGGGAGCTGCCATCGGAGGGCTGGTGTGTGGAGGTGGCGCAGGATGGGCTAGACCGTGAAGGCGTACTGGAGATCTTGAGAGCAGTGCTGGCACAGGACGTGCAAGGCTAGTGATGTGCACAGGAGGCCTGGTGCGTGAGGCTGGCACCAACTTCACCAGCCGACTAACACGCACCTCAGGACGAGTATGGAACGCTGACCCAGGTGCCATCAAATCCCCGACACGCTCCGTCGGGCGAATTCCATACTTAAAGCACCAACACAGCAACTCCCTCATTACTCTCTCCTCCAATTTCCCCATTAACTCCTTCACAGTCTCTGTTTCGCTCACTTCCAACACCGTCTCTGGTTCTGGTCTCTTCCTTGGCTCCTCACAATAAACAGGGAGAGTTGGCTCAGGTCTGACTCCTGACTCTGCCACACTCTTCCTGACCCCCCCCCCAAGAAATTTTTGGGGCTGACTCTCGGGCTTCCATCCGCATCGCCGTGCTGCCTCCTCATACTGGTGCCTCTCCGCTTTCGCCGCCTCCAGTTCTTCTTTGGGACGGCAATATTCTCCAGGCTGAGCCCAGGGTCCTTCTCCGTCTAATTCGTCCTCCCATGTCCATTCCTCTCTTTGTTGCTCCTGCTGTTGCTGTTGCCTGTTACCACGCCGCTTGGTCCTGTTGTGGTGGGTGATTCTGTCACGGCTTTCATCTGTAGAAGGAGAGGCGGACCAAAATGCAGCGTGGTTATTATTCATTGTACTTTAATAAAGAAACTGTACACGACTAAACTAACAAAACAACAAACGTGCGAAAACCTAAAACAGCCCTATCTGGTGCAAAACACAGAGACAGGAACAATCACCCACAAACACACAGTGAAACCCAGGCTACCTAAATGACTAACACCTGCCTCTGATTGAGAACCATATCAGGCCAGACATAGAAATAGACAAACAAGACATCCAACATAGAATGCCCACTCAGATCACACCCTGACCAACCAAAACATAGAAACATACAAAGTAAACTATGGTCAGGGTGTGACATCAGGTACATTTGAACCTAGAATATTCCATCTAACCCATAACACGTTAATCACTACTGCTGTGCCACTCACATAGTTATTAACATACTAAGACATGCTCAAGTCAATTAGTCAGTTCTGGCACAATGATCACTCACATGTTCCACAACCACCTAGAAAACATTGTTTGTTATCCCACTCAGTTGTACCCAGTCTTCTTCTTCCTCATCATTGGAGGTCAATGGTAAAACAAAGCCCCTACTATCAATGTCCCTATTACGGTTAGCCCACGCTACCATCTAGTGTGTTCTCTGATAACCTCCCTCTCCGAGGACACGAAAAGATAAGGTTTCCGGGGAGGAAAGCCTCCCTAGACTCGATGGATTGTTACAAATATTGAATTAGTTTCAGAAACCACTTTGTGCTCTCCTCACAGCTTAAGGGCAGCGCTCTCTCTCTCTCCTTCTCTCCTTTCCAAATCATAATTAGAACTATTGATAAATTATCCATCCCAAATTTGGAATGACAGTGCTGAGTGCTTCACTTTGAGTCTATCATCAAATTCCAGACTCTCAACTTATCACACACCGACACTGGCAGAATGTACATTTACAGACAGGGGGAAATATATACACAGTATGTACTACTCATATTACCAGCATTAACTTTTCTCATCACGGCCACCGTTTATCCCTGTCTCACATTGTCGTGAGTGGCATGTTAATGACAGATAGGTATCTCTATATATTTTTTGGTGTGCAGACCCCCACAATCAACCTGATACCCCAAATACACAGTTTAGAGCAACCCTAAATCTATTACGGGTACAGTTGACAACCCCCCTCCTTCCCGTTATTCATTCTTCTGGCGTCTCTTAATTTTCTTCTTCCGATAGCGTTACAGTTCATCTTCCCAATGGCACACATGTAACTCATGCCTGTCAAAGTTGATGGCCCTTGATAATGTCCTGATTTCAATATCTGGGGAATAATCAGTTTTTCCCAAGTGAACAAATGTCTCACCTGAGCCTCCACCACCATTCTGTACAGTCCATTCTTTCTTTTTCATTTTCAGACCAGTGCACCAGCAGCATGAGAGGAGTTTGGACATGATCTCTCTCCATACTCACTCCACATGCACGGTCTCAGGACTCATTCTGCGCTCCTTGCGAGCTCGGATTAAGGTCTCAGGTGGAAGTGGTGCAGGACAGGGCCGTAGTGAACACCATTGTCGCCATCACTTCAGTCAGTTAGAGGGGGTGAGGCTCACACTCTTCTTGGTCGAATTATCTCTTCCATCCACCTAGATGCCATCTGGAGTCACTCTCACCATAACTTCGAGACTGGACCGACAAGAACAGTATAGGGCATGTCTGATTTGGGAAATCAAGACAAACTATTCACTGTATGAAAAATTATTACATTTTATTTTATTAATACAAATATTTCTAAGACAAATGTCAAATACAACACACTGTTGAAACAAATTAGCTTATACTCCCGTATCATATTGGCGACCTCACCTCAGAGTTACAGGGTCAGGGAGTTAGAGGGCTAACCCTTTGAGAGAAATCCAGACCAGACAGCAAACCCAAACTGGTGAGGTTTGTATTGAAGCAAAGACAAAAGCAAATCAACCAAAACAACAACACTTCATATTGTTTGATTAGGGCTAAACTTTGAACATTGAGATATTAAAGACATGATAGATCAGACGCATAGTATATAAAGGAGTGAGATCTGTAGAAGGACAGAGTGGCTGTGGAATGTGCTGGGTGGACGAGAGGAGATCACAGGATTGCTATAGGGGAGCGGATGGACATCTGTGGATTAGGTAAAGGAGGGGTTGAGGTCAGGAGGTCAGGTCAGATCCCCTGACGGGAGTAATAAGGGTTTAGTATCCTGTTACCCTCTTCCTGTTAAACCATAAGATGTAAGGATTGTAGAGAAGGAGGAGTGTCCAAATTGGGGTATATATCATTGTGATGGTGAGAACATGCATTTGTCTAAATACAGCTGTGTCGACCCTTTGGGAAGAATTCAACTTGGTTAAGCTTCTCTAGTTTACGTGAGTTAATTACTCTGTAATTAGAACCTAACAGACGGTGCTGCGAGCAGGGTTCACCACGATTTGTAGTCAAACCAAAGAGTCCAGATCAGTGGAGCAGAGCTGGCAACAAACAAGGTAGGCTAGTTCCTATATCTGTTTCCACTTATTTTGACATTTTTGGGAGATGAGAATCGTAGGCTGAACAAATTACGGGATACGGACTTGGAGAGCCTGAGTTTAATTCGATAGGCCCATTGTATATCGACCGGTAGTAGCTTTATGGTAGATGGTAAGTCCCAGAAGGTAAACTCGTACAGGCTGGTACCTATAGGGTAAGTCCTAGGGGGTAAATACCTAGTAGGTTGGTTCCTGCTAGTACTATAAAGTAAATGGTAAATTCCTAGTAGGTTGGTTCCTGCTAGTACTATAAGTATAGATTAAGTCCCGGAAGGTAAACCCAAGCAGGCTAGTACCTGTGGGGTAAGCCCTAGGGGGTAAATTCTGATTGGGATAGTTCCTGTGACTACTATAAGAATAGGGTGAGTCCCGGAAGGTAAGCCGGTGCAGACTGAAACCTGCAAAGGGTAAGTCCAAGCGGAGTAAATTCTGGGTGAGAGGACAAAAGGCCCAGTTTCAGTGGCCATAAAAGCGTAGGGTGTGAGTGTGAGTGTGTCACGCCCTGGCCATAAAGAGGTTTTTATTCTCTATTTTGGTTAGGCCAGGGTGTGACTAGGGTGGGAATTCTAGTTTCTTTATTTCTATGTTTTCTATTTCATTATTTTCGGCTGAGTGTGGTTCCCAATCAGAGGCAGCTGTCTATCGTTGTCTCTGATTGAGAATCATACTTCGGTAGTCCTTTTTCCTTCTTTCATTTGTGGGTTCTTAATTTTGCATGGGTTGTTATTTTGCCCTGCAGAACGTCACGTTCGTATTTTATTTTGGAGTTGTCTGTGTTCAGTTAACCTTTTTGGGATAGGGGGCAGCATCTTCACTTTTGGATGAATAGCGTGCCCAGAGTGAACTGCCTCCTACTCTGTCCCAGATGCTAATATATGCATAGTATCATTAGTATTGGATAGAAAGCACTCTGAAGTTTCTAAAACTGTTTGAATGATGTTTGTGAGTATAACAGAACTCATATGGCAGGCGAAAACCTGAGAAAAATCCAATCAGGAAGTGGGACATCTGAGGTTTGTAGTTTTGTAAAGCTTGGCCCAAAGCTTGGCCTACACATTGAGATATGGATGAGGTTGCACTTCCTACGGCTTCCACTAGATATCAACCGTCTTTTGAAACTTGAATGAGGATTCTACTATAAAGGAGGGGCTCAGGAGACCTCTTTGAGTCAGTGGTCTGGCAGAGAGCCTTGGTCTCATGACGCGTCCTCCCACCAGAGTTACCTCACGTTCCAGTGCTTTTTCTGAAGACAAAGAAATTCTCCGGTTGGAACATCATTGATGTTTTATGTTAAAAACATCCTAACGATTGATTCCATACATCGTTTGACATGTTTCTAAAGAACTGTAATGGAACACGAGTTTTTGTCTGGATGAAATGCTCGTGCATCATGAAGATGGATTACTCGGCTGAACACGCTAACAACAACTGGCTATTTGGACATAAATTATGGAACTTTATGGAACAAATCAGTAATTTATTGTCGAACTGGGATTCCTGGGAGTGCCTTCTGATGAAGAGTGAATATTTAAGGTGTTGTTTCTAACTTTGTTGATTTCAAAATTCCTCTGGCTGTTTTGGGCTCTGAGAGCCGTTCTCAGATTATGCTTTTTCCATAAAGTTCTTTTGAAATATGACACAGCGGTTGCATTAAGGAGAAGTCTATCTTTAATTTTGTGAAATACACTAGTATCTTTTATCAATGGTGATTATGAGTATTTCTGCAATATCCCCGGATGTTTTGGAATCAAAACATTACTGCACGTAACGCGCCAATGTAAACTGTGATTTTTGGATATAAATATGCACATTATCGAACAAAACATACATGGATTGTGTAACATGATGTCCAATGAGTGTCATCTGATGAAGATCATCAAAGGTTAGTGATTCATTGTTGGGGTGGTGAACCATGGCAGATTATGTGGAAATAGGAAGACAAGTGTGAATAATTTTGGTGATGTGTGTTTTCAATAATAGGGATATTGGAGAAAATAAGTCATCCATATTCACCTGTAATACATTTGCAGACACTATGGTATCGGTTCTAAATACAAGATATTAAGTGTCGTGACCAATTAAGTATTAACCGGGGAAGTGTGTAGTGCTATTTTAGAAAATGGTTAATAGAAGGTGTGTATTATAGACGGGAGTGAAGTAATCTAAGATACCCTGAACACCGTCGGGAGAGTTTAAGGAATAATAACTATTGATATGGCGACAAACAGCTCCGATTCTCCCTGTAATGTAGAGCTAGCATATTTTTTTTTAATCCATGGTGGCGCTGAAAGAAGCGCACAAGCATTCTACCAATTCGACTGGAATATGGGAAAAATTTCGCAAAGTAGATCAAATTGGACAATATTTTCCCGCTGACGGAGAATTCAAATCAAATAAAGAATTCAGGGAGGCTATTATGACTTGGCATAAAGATATCAAAACAGAATCAAAAGCTCAATATGCCAACATTTTGATGTCAGCATTCTATCAACAAAGAATGCATCACGATAAACCCAGAATGAGTACCAGTACGCAACCACAGAAAGACTGGGAATGGGAGTATATTGATAGAATTTGCAATTATGCTTTGATGACAGGTTTGAACCCTGTGATCAAAACGGTATTTGCGGGGGTAGTAGATTTAATTCAAGACGATGTTTTGAGAATGGAATATAACTCCGCTCACCTCGCAGGCGTGCGAGGGGTTAATAGGGCCATAGAGAAAATCACTACCTATAGTTTCAATGGCCAAGATAAAACAAAGAAACGTAGTGAAAAAACATCAAAGCGTGAGGAGATAGTCCCACATCTAAAACAGGGAGCTATCGGGCATTGGAAGAATGAGTGTAAGGTGATACTGGATCCTACTGCATTCGAAGGAAATGCCACTATACAAGAGTTTGCATCTTTTTCAAAAGAGCAACAACTAATCGTTTTGAGATTAGCAAGAATGGAACTTTCACCTAGGGGTGTATAGTCTCTGTTTCGATCAATAAGTGGTTCATAGAGATTACAGTTTCTATGTGGAGGAAGACGTATGAGATCACATTTTACCTAACCTAGGCCAGGGATTAAATATTGCGGATTCCTTGCAATGAGAAATTGGCTAAATTTGCCACAGGAAAATTTATTTTGGGTTGAAGAATCTGTATTTTGAGTTGAAGAATGGATTCTAAAGGTAACACATTTAAATTAGATGGCCAAAAACACTCAGAAAGCCTTGTTTTTTTATATATATCATGAGACATTTTATGTGGTTTTATTTTTAAATAGATTTACGTTTTATGTGGTCTTATTCTGGAATATAATTCTAGAATGGTCGAAAGGGTGGAGGGGTCACGAGTAATTGCTATAGGGGTTACCAAACCTAAAATGAACTTTAAATTGTTTTATGTGGTGTGGTGGTTATGGATAATCATGGGGTAAGGAGACCAGTGTTACACTCGGTGGAGAAATAATTGTGCCGTGTCTATGGGTAGTACATGCTAAATAATGGACAGCAGATTTACAAATAACAGGTTTGGTTTATAATTAATATTTTTGGATTGCTGTCTAAAATGTTGCATAGTGAATGCTAACGAAATGTGCACTCTCTTTTCCAAAAGAGGGGGTTTCATTATTTTTCGTTTGAAGGTCCCCGGAGATTGAGGGGGGAGAGCAGTTTGTGATATTCGGCAGTTTTAGGTATTAACGTATCTGGATTAGGCCATAAACAGGTTCCAGATAATATGTGAGGCCCGTTCATGTGTGTTCTGGACCTACGGTTCACCAGCTCGCACGCACCATTTACTGGTTACGAATATGCGTTTGTGGTGTGTTGATACTGTGGGATTTATTTGGATGGGGTCTATTCAATTCAGTAAAATTGGGTATGCAGAAGGATGGGAATGTTTTAAAAGGTATTTAAATGGTTTCTGAAGGACAGGGAAAGAAAAGGGACAGGAAACATTTTAATGGTGTTGAATGCCCTGTATCCTAAAAATCTCTCGTGAGCAATGATCAACCTCACTAGAAATGTACAGAACAGGGGCATTTAATTATAAAATGAATGAGAAACACCAGTCTCTAATCAAATTGTACCATTTCTTTAGGAAATTATTATTATTACCGTAGGGAGTTATAAAGTGTTGTAATTCTAAATGGATTAGTTATTTGAATATGTTTATTTTTTCAAAAGGGGAAATGACCAGTTCCCTGAGGTCCTGGTCTTAGTGTACTTATACAGTGGTACTGTGTTCAGTCTGCATATAGAAAGGAAAATATATGTTAATAAGGGATGACAGTTACTTCAAATGGATTGTGATGTATATTTTGCTGATTTCATTTTGTGTTTTTGTTTCCACACAAATTTTACCAGATTGGATAATGGAGTGTGGAATTCTGCGAGGGGTTAGGGTGCTAACTTCATAATCTGTTAACTCTTCCGAGAGGTCCGCCAGTAGAGGGAGTATGGACTAATTTACAAAATGGTTTTAGCAGTAACAGTATGTTGTTATGCTTTTTGACATTTTGTCGTAGAGATAAGGTTCTTAAGAAATGGTTAATGTAATTATTCGTCATATAGTCAATGTAAGCACTGAGGAATGTCATTCTAAATTTGGGTTGGATAATTTATATTGTTGTGATTGGGAGACAGCGAGAGAGAATTGCTTCAGAACGATGAGGGGTGGGGTCGCTGCTAAAATGTATTTCGCCGGGGGTTGGTTTGTTAGGGAATCACTGGATGATAGCTTGGGACAACCATGAACATTTTTTGTTCTCTTTTGTTTTCCCTGTAATTCAGAATTGTAATGTTACATCGCATCAATGGCTGGTGCTAGGTTATTAAACATTGTCATGACGTTGGCCTGGGGAAGGTTTATGACAGTCAAAATACCCCCTCCCCCTTTTTCCTCTCTCTACCCTACTGATGTGACATTTGAAAATCCTTTGGTTAACATAGAGTTTCTGGGAACATCAGAAGGTGGGGGGAAATGAACCATATTCTGGTAATCCGACCACTTGAACATATGTGTTGGTACTTAATTAATATGATGCCAGTTCGGTTGTCATCTGAGACATTCTCCTCAATGATAGGATGACATAAACTCTACAGTGGAAAGTCTGCACATTGTAGTTCAATTTAAATGTTTGAATATATAATTATTGGTGAAGAGATTAAATGTAATTTTAGGTTCCAAATGAGAGATTTGGGTTTTCATAGTGTTAGGGCTCTTCTCAATCAGTGGCCCACCCCTGTGAAGAGACATGGGTTATAAAACTGTGAAAACACACCCTTCTCCTTCCACTATATAAAGCCTTGACGAAAATGTAACCTCCTGTTCCAAGGATGTGAGGACGACGGTCCGATGTCAGAATGGTTCAGATAATAACTACAGAACGAAGCCAACCTCAGCGTAGGCTTTGGTTGCGAATGGTATGAACTTTGAACTCTTATTCACTACAGAAGTGATACCTCCTAGCTGTTGAGTTAGCAACAGCAGCTGCAAACGTGAGCTCGGAAAGAACAGACAGAGTATCCCATCTACCACACAAATACTTTACTACAACGTATCCAATTTACCAGCAGATGCATTCTTCAAAGGATAAAGGACTCTGTTGGACAACACGGGCTTCCTTCTACCACCAACATACCGAAGCGCAGCTCAGAGTAAATATTTATTGCATTTTCCTTTTCCAAATGGGCGGTAATTTAGAATGCATGATACTGTATTTATGGTAGAGACATCACTTCTCCCTTTGTTCCTCACTCTTCCCGCTCTTTCACACAAACCCTGCCCCCTTTTCTTTGTGTAACCAGCTGTCATATCTGTTCCGCCAGCTAGGGACGTTTTCCTTTATGACGTAATTTGTAATCAAGGTATGATTCATTCTGTGTATATGTAATTCTGTGTGATTAGTTAGGTATTTAGTAAATAAATAATTAAACCCAATTTTGTATTGCTTCAGGGTTCGTGAAGAAGAACCAAGAATTTACAACTTTCAGATAAGACTGAAATAAGCTGACGATTAATATTGACTGCTATTGATGTAAAATATTACTAGTTCTTTAAGAGTTTATTCGGAAGATAACTGCTCTATAAATATTATTTTGTGGTGCCCTGACTTTCTAGTTAATTACATTTCCATGATTAGCTCAATCAGGTAATATTAATTACAGAGAAAGGATTCTATAGAATAGCATGTCATATCACTTAATCCGGCATAGCCAAAGACACGACAACATGTACTTTTTTTCTCTTTCCTTTTCAAGTCAATTTGTTGTTTTTTTTAACATAAGGGTGTTCATTGTTCCATAGGAGGGAATGATGTATATTGACTAATTGATTTGAGAATGTGTTATTATGTTTATAACTGTAGAAAATGCATTAGGAGTAGTGACTAGTGTGTTATGGGTTAGATGTAATGATAGAGGAGCATCATTCCCAGAGACTTTATATTGTTACAGAAGATAGCTCATAGGAGAGGAAGGACAGCTAACTGTACACAATATGGGGATTTAGTTGAACATTACACATACATAGATCATTGTGAGAGTAGAAGAGATAGTGATGGCATTTAAGACACTATGTTAAACTTTCAGGACACCTGTGACTCAGAGTTTTGTTAGGTTGCATATTTTTCCTAAATCATTCATCTTTTCTCAATTTCTAACAACCAGTGAACATTTGACAGATGACATGCAGGAGTTATTCTCACGGCAGTCGCGGTAGGGACAGCAACTGAAGGAGCAGTACTAGTACCGAAGGATGCTATATTGACAACATGGAACTGGACTACTGTGCAAATGAGGGGTATTGTGAGACAATAGTCATGGGCCATGTTAGTATTCGCAGGGGTTACTTTAATAGCATTGTTGGGATAGCAGTGTGTATATTCTCAGGTTAAAGCAGAGATAACCAAGGGCTGAATTCTGGAGATTGCGTGTACATCAAGAGACAGCAGGCGGCGGTGTTGGGACAGCGTTAGTTTGGGCCACACACACTACTCCTAACGGTACCTGCAGCGGTAAAGATCGTCATGACTCTCCTTGGGGGGTGCATAGTTCTCACATGAAATGAGGTCCAGCTCCATAATGGGTGAGTGAAGACACCATGACAGAGGAAGCAGAGCGAGAGAGAGAGAGAGATTAGATTCCACTGTAAGACATACAGATGGGTTGGGTCTGGGAGCTACTTTAAACATCATAGTTGGGTTGGGGTTAGCTACTTTATTGGTTAATGCATCATATGATAGAGGATAGATGTTGGGGTAATTGTACTCTGAACAAAATGTTGAAGGCATTGATGTGAGTTACCTCAAGAGGATGTACCGTTGATTAGGGATTCGCGCTTGCATATCAGGTGACGTGCCTATCAGGTGAAATGGAGGAGATGAGGACAAAGTGAAAATGACATGACTTTGGAACACCTCTCGGAACCTGGGGCCGAAAGGGGACGACTGGGCGAAAGCATGAGGAAGCTTTTTTAGAGCTTTCATTTTTGTGGAACCCTGCAGGGAAGTATCCTGGAGGCATAGAGTCAGGTGACGAGAGAGTGGGAATTGTAATGGTCTCAGACTGGTTTTCATGCATATATAATTATGCATAGCTTATCACGTTAGTAATGCTGTTATGTTTTATGTATTTTTGTTGCTTTCCAAGTCTTATGCTATCACTCTCTTAGGAATCAGTAGGAGAAAGTGGAGAAACAAAAAGCGTTCCAGCTGACAGGGAACAAGACAGCAGATTCAGCTGGAATGGCATTTTGTTTTGTGATGAGAGATGGAAATAAAATTGTGTAGGTCATAAGTCTCTGAGTTTGTAAACCTCACAGTGAATGTTTGTTATCATTGTTTGTTCCATTTGTACATTTTTTAATTTGTGATTTGTTATCATTGTTTATTCATTTATATTAATTTGTTCCTTTTTTAAATGCAAGTTGTATTATTGTTTGTCCATTAGTAATTTCCAAGTTTGTATAAATTGAACATTAGGATCCTATTGTTCAAGAGGAGGGACTGTTGGATTCGGGCTTAAATTTGAACATATATTAAAGACATGATAGATCAGATGCAAGGTATACAAAGGAGTGGGATCTGTAGAAAGACAGAGTGGCTGTGGAATATGCTGGGTGGACGAGAGGAGATCACAGGATTGCAATAGGGGAGCAGATGGCCATCTGTGGATTAGGCGAAGGAGGGGTTGAGGTCAGGAGGTCAGGTCAGATCCCCTGAAGGGAGTAATAAGGGTTTAGTATCCTGTTACCCTCTTACTGTCGAACCATAAGATGTAATGATTGGAGAGAAGGAGGAGTGTCCAAAGTGGGGTATATATAATTGTGATGGTGAGGACATATTTTTGTCTGAATACAGCTGTGTCGACCCTTTGGGAAATATTCAACTTGATTAAGCTTCTCTAGTGTCCGTGAGTTATTTACTCTGAAATTAGAACCTAACAATATTATACTTAAATCTCACCCAATGTCTCTAGACTTTCTGGAGAGGGTGAAAGTCCCAGAAAGTCAGAACAGAGGTCATTAAACACAAACTGATGAATTAAATATTACCACTTCCTTTTTAAAACCATGTCAATCTTTATTTCCCAAATACACTTCAATACTATCACAATCACTTTTTTAAATCATTTGATAATTTTAAGCAGATTTTAAGACAGACTTAACACCTAACAAACGCTTTGTACTTTTTAAAACACTTATAACATAGGCCCTGTTTTTAGCTCACATCCCACCGATAATGCCTTGCATTACGCCTGGGAAGAAAACACTTCAATTTGCTCAACTTGCCATTGACTCAACCATTGGCTCAACATACCCCAAAGCAAACATTTTGACAATTTTTTATTTTTGTTATTGTTTTATTTCACCTTTATTTAACCAGGTAGGCTAGTTGAGAACAAGTTCTCATTTGCAACTGCGACCTGGCCAAGATCAAGCATAGCAGTGTGTACAGACAAAAACACAGAGTTACACATGGAGTAAACAATAAACAATAACATAGTAGAAAAAAAGGATTCTATATACATTGTGTGCAAAACGCATGAGGAGGTAGGCAATAAATAGGCCATAAGAATTAATAATTACAATTTAGCAGATTAACACTGGAGTGATAAATGATCAGATGAACATGTGCAGGTAGAGATACTGGTGTGCAAAAGAGCAGAAAAGTAAATGAAATAAAAACAGTATGGGCTGGGGTAGGTAAATTGGGTGGGCTATATACCGATGGACTATGTACAGCTGCAGCAATCGGTTAGCTGCTCAGATAGCAGATGTTTAAAGTTGGTGAGGGAGATAAAAGTCTCCAACTTCAGAGATTTTTGCAATTCGTTCCAGTCACAGGCAGCGGAGAACTTGAAGGAAAGGCGGCCAAATGAGGTTTTGACTTTAGGGATGATCAGTGAGATACACCTGCTGGAGCGCGTGCTAGCATAGACTTGTAGATGACCTGGGGTGGGTCTGGCAACGAACATGCAGCGAGGGCCAGCCGACTAGAGCATACAGGTCGCAGTGGTGGGTGGTATAAGGTGCTTTAGTAACAAAACGGATGGCACTGTGATAAACTTCACACAGTTTGCTGAGTAGAGTATTGGAAGCTATTTTGTAGATGACATCGCCGAAGTCGAGGATCGGTAGGATATTCAGTTTTACTAGGGTAAGTTTGGCGGCGTGAGTGAAGGAGGCTTTGTTGCGAAATAGAAAGCCGACTCTAGATTTGATTATGGATTGCAGATGTTTGATATGAGTCTGGAAGGAGAGTTTGCAGTCTAGCCAGACACCTAGGTACTTATAGATGTCCACATATTCTAGGTCGGAACCATCCAGGGTGGTGATGCTAGTCGGGCGTGCGGGTGCAGGCAGCGAGCGGTTGAAAAGCATGCAAGTGTTGCAAAGTGTCCAAAGAAGGGCCAGAAGTATACAGAATGTTGTCGTCTGCGTAGAGGTGGATCAGGGAATCGCCCGCAGCAAGAGCAACATCTTTGATATATACAGAGAAAAGAGTCGGCCTGAGAATTGAACCCTGTGGTACCCCCATAGAGACTGCCAGAGGACCGGACAACATGCCCTCCGATTTGACACACTGAACTCTGTCTGCAAAGTAGTTGGTGAACCAGGCAAGGCAGTCATTAGAAAAACCGAGGCTACTGAGTCTGCCGATAAGAATATGGTGATTGACAGAGTCGAAAGCCTTGGCCAGGTATATCAACCTCAAGGATGCACATTCACACTAGGTTTAGAACCTCACAATGAAGCTTATAGAGACCCTAACTGATGTATAGACCAATCTTGAAATTATCTACTTTGGTTTAGATACAAGCGTCATAAAATGTCAAACACGTTGCAGCAGTATGTAGGAGATAGATTCATAGATGCGACAAGTGTGAAGCAGGGCATGAGACAAAGAAATGTGTAGTATTGGTGTGTTAAGTTCTGACAAACAGAGTGAAAATCTAACGGACAACAATAAAAGCTTAAACCAAGTTTATTCACCCACTGGATCAAACAGCTGCAAAGACAAAGACATGTTAACACCAGCATAAAACTCTACAAACAATTACTTATAATTTTAACGACACTGTAATTTCTCGTGACCCCTCGTCCCTTTCGTCAATTCTATAAAGATATAAAGTGTCTCACGATAAAACATTTTTTTAAGGTTTTCTGAGCTTGCAATGGATTTGAACTTTTTACCTAATAGAATCCATTTTAGAATCCATTTCTTTCGCATAGATTATCCAACACCAAAATTGGTTCCACACCTGTCGCCATGTAATATGATCTGGATATTGTTACTGCTTCTATGGTCAGAGACATGGGTATTAGTCGTATCGCTTTAGAATCTGCCCCGTTACCCCACTAAATGTAAGACTTTTTCCTGTCACAAATTTAGCCAATTCGAGCTCACTTGCTCCGCTGCCCTCAAGAGTGTCTTCTGCTGTTCTTTTTCTAATGCTGCAAATGACTACATCACAGCGTTCCCTCCAGAGGGAGCGGTTGCAGTAGGCTTCCCTGCTGCCCTACACTCGCTTTTCCAATGACCAACGGCCCCACACCTAAAACAGGGTTCTGACGCTCTGTGTCTTGAGTCAGATTCACTGCCCTTTCCTTCCTGTTCTTTCTCTTACCTTGGCCGTTAAAGCCACTGTTAACAGCTTTCACTGTGGCTGTATTAACCACATGCACTGCCATGCCTGCTCCCACTCCCCCTCTTAGCACTTGAGGGCACCATGCTGCCCATCATTACGCACACCTGTCACCATCATTACGTGCATCAGCGCAATATTGGACTCACCTGGACTCCTACACTTTGTTACCCCCTCTATATCTGTCTGTTCCTTAGTTTGTTCCCGTGCCAGCATTGATGTCGTTATGTTTTCCTCTGTCCAGACAGAATTAGATTCCACTCTCAAGCTTACTGCACTATTTCATTCCATTGAAAATGTTGGTCACTACCCCCGCAATAGCCGTTTTGATAACAGATTTCAAACCTGCCATCAAAGCAGACTTACATATTCTCTCAATGTACTTATGTACCCAGTCTTTTTAATGTTGAGTACAACTTCTAATTTAGTTTTTATCAGTTTTGTTTTTCTGTTGATAGAACATTGACATCAAAACGCTGGTGTATTGAGCTTTACATTTTTTATTTTATGTCATTGTGCCAACTCACAATAGCATATCTGAATTCTTTATTAGATTGGAATTTTCCATCAGCAGGGAAATGCTGACCAATTTGATCCAGTTTGCTCAATTTTCCCAAATTGGTAGAATGCTCTTGCGCTTCTTTTAGCGCACCCATGTTTTGCTATTGTTTTCCTATTCTATTCCCCCTTTTTCGGGAGTGTCAGAAGCCACGGATGCCATTTCAATGGTGGTTATTTATGCGCCTCTCTCGACTGTGTCTAGGGTGTTTAGATTTCCTCACTCACGACTCTAATACACGCACTGTATTTACAATTTTCCATGGTAGGGATACCCACTTCCCCGGAGAATATCTATGGTATTTCTGCCTATTAATTGGTCACGCCACCGGATACCTTGTATTAGAACCAATACTGAAGTGACTGCCAATTTACTACTGGAGAATACGGGAGACCTAATGTCTTATACCAGTGTCACGCTTCAAATATCACTGTTGTTGACAACACACATAACCTAAATTATTTACAGTAGTCTTATTATTTCCACATAATCTGTCAACCTCTCTCCTTATTGCTACTGCTAATACACTCGCAATAATGCTCTCTTCCAGAACTTGTAGGCAACCTTGTAAACAACATTTTATCACCATCCACATTACCACTCACTGACAATGTTTCATCTTAAAGCACAGATGTTTTCAGATATCTCCTATTCTCCTTAGTATGCACTTCCTTCCTTTGTCCTTCTATATGGACTACACCGCTACAACCTTTTGTACTAGTACACAAGCATGACAATTTATCCATACACACACACTCTACGGCCTCACAGTCACTGCAGCTGGAACTTTCGTCCCACTTACAGAGCTCGCAGGGAAACAACCCCACTAGGGACCTGTCCTACACGGAATTTACCCTACACTGTAGTGTCACTCACAGATCTCGCAGAAACTATCTCCACTTGGGACCTATTCTAACGGGACCCACCCTAAACCATGTATTTCTATGGATCTCGTTGAGGACTAATCCCACTCGGGACCCCTCTTTACGGAACCTACCCTTAACCATATATTTCCAACCAGTAGTTACACAATGGGCCTACTAAATAAATCAAATCAAATTTGATTTGTTACATGCACCGAATACAACAAGTGTAGACCTTACAGTGAAATGCTTACTTTCAAGCCCTTAACCAACAATGCAGTTTTAAGAAAAATACCAACAACAAAAAAGAAAAAAATTTAACAAATAATTAAAGAAAAAATAAAATAAGTAAAATAACAATAGCGAGTCTATATACACAGGGTACCGGTACAGAGTCAATGTACATGGGCACCGATTAGTTAAGTTAATTGAGATAATATATACATGTGGGCAGAATTATTAAAGTGGCTTATGCATAGATTATAACAGAGAGTAGCAGCAGTGTAAAAGAGGGGGCGTTGGCAAGGCAAGTAGTCCAGGTAGCCATTTGATTAGATGTTCAGTAGTCTAATGGCTTGGGGGTAGTATCTGTTTAGAAGCCTCTTGGACCTAGACTTGGCACCCTGGCTTTCTATGTCCATATCCTATAATTGGTTCATCCTATGACTCTCATCTCCCCAAGATGTCAGAATGAGTGGTAACAGGTGTAAGAACTGTGTCTACCTTGTTTTTGGTGCTGGCTCCTGTTTCACTGATTCTGACTCTCTAGTTCGACTCTAAATCGGGGCGAATCCTGCAGACAGCACCAACTGTTAGTTTTTCACTCTGTTTGTCAGAACGGACAACTAGTAAAAGTTCAAACCAAGTTTATTCACCCACTGGGTCAAACAGCTGCAAAGACAAAGCAATATTTACACCAGCACAAGTATTTATACCCTCCTACTAGGCGGAGTCAACTCCTTCCACATCTAGACAGCCAATCCATTTCTGTTGCTAGGCAGAAATATAAATTGTGTGTGTGTAATAGGACTGCTCTTTCTCACTTCATCTAACTTGACCTCGGCCTGAATTCCTCACTCCTCCATAATCCACGGCTGTCCAACCTTATTAGTGACGCCGAATACAACCTGACCTCGGCCTGAATTCCTCACTCCTCCATAAACCTTATTAGTGACGCCGAATACAACCTGACCTCGGCCTGAATTCCTCACTCCTCCATAATCCACGGCTATCCAACCTTATTAGTGACGCCGAATACAACCTGACCTCGGCCTGAATTCCTCACTCCTCCATAATCCACAGCTATCCAACCTTATTAGTGAGCACAACCAGGTGATTGTCTTTTTCCTCACTCTAACTTTCCGTAACCCCTAGCTCTTATCCACCCTTCATTGACCTCACCATATACATTCCTTATACATGTAATCATTAACTTCAAGTATAGCAAGTATATTTCAAGATGGAATCCAAGAGGAGGAAAAAGCTGTGTGTGTTAACTGAAGGGGTACCCATGGTGCTGGAGATCAGAAGTGTCCGGTGAGAGAAAGGCAGGTCGAGGTTGCCAGGGCCAGTGAAGTACAGAAGTTGTCGTATGATGATGCAGTGAAAAGAGTAGTAGAGGAAGATGGGTCCAGGGCGAGGGATCCTAAGAGGCTCCCTGTAAGTAGGCCATGGCATATAGAGAGTGATAGGAATAACATGTGTTTCAGGAAGGTTGGCTTAGCTTTCATAGAAATGGTTATCAACTGTACTGCAGAAATTGTGGTGGCAGCTGCAGAGAAGTACTTGGGTGTACAATATTTTACTGCAGAGGATTTTACAAGGTGTGTTGAATGATAGTGTACCATCCTCCCAGGCTGCTGGCCTGGTCTAAGATCAGATGGGGGCAAGTAGTGGAATAATGGTGAGGTTATAATGGGTATAGAGCTGGTTGATTTTCCTTCCCTTTTCCCAGTCCTTTTTCCCTTCCCTTTTGTGTCACAAACTGTAATGAATTTACAGTCCAGAACTGTAGGCAGAAACACAGGGCTAAATAAGCTAAATAGATTAATAGGGAGGGATCACACTCCAGTACAGTAGGTGGCGGTGTATGCACCTTTCAGTTGGTTGCGATCCGTCAAAACAAATGTAAAAATCCCATATAACGTTGCGGTCTATATCATCCAATCACAGAGCAGATACAAGTCACGTGACCACCGGACTCGTAAGAAACATAGCGGTTGTTGGTTGGGAGTGGTGTTAGTTTAACATTTCTGTACTAAAGGGTAAAAAAAACATGGTATTTAGCAAAATAGTGTTTTTTAGACACAACTGCAAACTTCAAGGAGTAGGATATTCAAGGAGTTGGTTTGATGGGAATCTGTGATGCCATTCCTTGATCAGAGTGAACCAACCAATCATGGGGCTACCAGCCTGTCTGCCTGATGGAATGTCTTCAGCCACTATAACTCTCATTAGCCTGATGCTTGAGGGTTAGTGTCACAGGCTAGGCTTTGTCTAATTGTCGGCCCACTTCCCTCCGATCGCTCAGCTGTGTGCCGTTCTGGCCCAAGTCCAACAGTGTAATCTGACAAAATACACATACTCGCAAAGACTCACACAGTCGGCACATTCACAGTTCACACCCAATTTTAATCATATCTCAACGATTACTCTCCGTTCGCATGTGACGTTAGTAAGGAAATGATATGACCTGAATCAATTGTTTTATTGGTTGTATTACATTTTTATGTGAACCGAGTAAACAAAATTACTTTGAAACGATGCGTCTGGACAGTGATGTCAGGTGAATGTTAGGTGCTGAATGAAATGTGAAAAGACGCCTTCTCCAGACATTGAAAGCCTCTTAATATAGGAAAGAGGAACCAGCTAAAGACTGCAACAGAATAGTTATCAGTGCGCCCGTGGCACATGCTCTTATGTTAGCTTTTTCAAAAGCTGTAGACCTTTCCTGCTGTAAAATGCACAAATCTACCTATAGTGGCCTCATGAGTGGGATGTTATAGATATGTTTTGAATTTCATAATTAATCAACATTTAAAAAATTAAATACTCAGAAAATCCAGTGTTTCTACGCCAAATGGTTTTGTTACATGTCATTCTTCTGTGATGGAAACAAATGTCCTCTCACTGTCAATTGCGTTTATTTTCAGCAAACTTAACATGTGTAAATATTTGTATGACCATAACAAGATTCAACAAATGAGACATAAACTGAACAAGTTCCACAGACATGTGACAAGCAGAAATGGAATAATGTGTCCCTGAACAAAAAGGGGGGGGGTCAAAATCCAAATTAACAGTCGGTATCTGTTGTGGACACCAGCTGCATTAAGTACTGCACCAGATTTGCCAGTTCTTGCTGTGAGATGTTACCCCACTCTTCCACCAAGGCACCTGCCAGTTCCTGGACATTTCTGGGGGAATGACTCTCGCCCTCACCCTCCGATCCAACAGGACGTGCTCAATGAGATTGAGATCCGGGCTCTTCGCTGGCCATGGCAGAACACTGACATTCCTGTCTTGCTGGAAATCTCGCACAGAAGGAGCAGCATGGCTGGTGGCATTGTCATGCTGCAGGGTCATGTCTGGATGAGCCTGCAGGAAGGGTACCACATGAGGGAGGACGCTGTCTTCCCTGTAACGCACAACATTGAGATAGCCTGCAATGACAAGAAGCTCAGTCCGATGATGCTGTGACACACCGCCCCAGACCATGACGAACCCTCCACCTCCAAATCGATCCTGCTCCAGAGTACAGGCCTCAGTGTAACGCTCATTCCTTCGACCATAAAGATGAATCTGATCAACACCCCTGGTGAGACACAACCGCGACTCGTCAGTGAATAGCACTTTTTGTCAGTCCTGAGTTTGTGCCCATAGGCAACGTTGTTGCCGGTGATGTCTGGTGAGGACCTGCCTTACAACAGGCCTACATGCCCTCAGTCCAGCCTCTCTCAGCCTGTTGCGGACAGTCTGAGCACTGATGGAGGGATTTTTGGTGTAACTCGAGCAGTTGTTGTTGCCATCCTGTACCTGTCCTGCAGGTGTGATGTTCGGATGTACTGATCCTGTGCAGGTGTTGTTACACATGGTCTGCCACTGCGAGGACGATCAGCTGTCCCTCCTGTCTCCCTGTAGCGCTGTCTTAAGCCTCTCACAGTACAGACATTGCAATTTATTGCCCTGGCCACATCTGCAGTCCTCACGCCTCCTTGTAGCATGCCTAAGGCACGTTCACGCAGATTAGCAGGGACCCTGGGCATCTTTCTTTTGGTGTTTTTCAGAGTCAGTAGAAAGGCCTCTTTTAGTGTCCTATGTTTTCATAAGCTGTTAGTGTCTTAATTAACGACTGTTCCACAGGTGCATGTTCATTCATTGTTTATGGTTCATTGAACTAGCATGGGAAAGAGTGTTAAACCCTTTACAATGAAGATCTGTGAAGTTATTTGGATTTGTAAGACAGGGTCCTGAAAAAGGGACATTTCTTTTCTTGCTGAGTTTATTACATAATAATGTAATTTTGGGATACAAACTAAAAAATTATACAGTTCAACTCTATACCTGACATGGCACAGGTGTATTCTTTTTTTAAGCCCATAACCATGTGTATGAGATGTATACTTTTGTTTCAAAGTAGATTTGTTTCAGACTGTGTAAGAGGTTAAGAGGTTAAGACTGGCTGTGAAGATATTCACATTAGTCCAACCTCCCAAAAAATAAACCTACAGACCAATTCAACTACAATTACGTTCTCAGTAACAGTTATAGAAAAGCAGTCATGCTATGACTGTGATATGTTGTATGTAACTTAATTGATTGCAGTCACTCTGAATAAAATGTCTGCTGAATGACCAAAATGTTAATGTAAAAAAAACACTTGCAAAGCATGCTGGGTAATAATTCTAATGAGCCCCATTCCCAAACAAGTACACATTAGGTCGGTGCAGACCAGATCTAAATCTGATCGATTTGGTGACAGTAATGCATATGTGGACCAGGGAGCAGTGTGTGGTTTGTCTCTATAACATTCAGAAACTGAGCTATGACCTTCTAAAGTTGAGGCGTCAAAGAAATGAATCTTATAGTAATCTTACACGATGTGTGACTGTCACCATTAATTGATATATTGACTTTCTGTAAAAGAGAATTTGTGTAATTAAATTGAGGGTTCTTATAAATGATCATAATAATATATATTTGGTAGCAGAAGAACATTTGGGGAAATCGGGTCTAGACTATTTTCCTTTATTGTTATTATTAAATGGCCTATCTAAAATATGTTATGATTCTTGTTAAACTACGTAGAATTGCAGGAAATTAGCTTCAACACAATTTTCCTAGGTCCCTCAAATTAAAGCTGCTGGTGTATCTATGAAATCTATGATCTATGTAATCTCTACTGTACTGTGCTCTACTGCTGCACTGTGCTGTCCAAACTTGTGAAACATAGTTTGATTCAGATTTCAGATTTGGTCCGGACTGTACCAAAGAAATACGACAAGTCCGGACAGGACCAAAAAAAGACGTCGCCGTCGGTAAATGCTTGGTGGGTATATTGGGGATGATACAAGAAGAAACTCTCCCCTTACATAATTGTCTCACTGAAAGAAATTGCTTAGTTTTTTTCCTCAGCTGTATCGAACGTGACTGATTGTTGAGCAAAAAACTACAAGGTTGTTGTTGTCAAATGTAATGGAGTTTCGAGAGCGTTGCCTCTCCTCTTTCTTGTGACGACAAGGGCTATGGCGTCAAACATTGAGTGGGCTGTCATTATGTTGAAGTCAAACATGACACTTTTAGATACATACAGGTTGACACAATATAAATGAGGTCAGACTCATCTGTGAGAAGGATAATGCTGTCAAGCAATATTGTGTCATGTAGCCAGAAATGTTCACTTTCAAATGTAATTTCTCACTTTGACTATGAGGAAGTCTTTTTTCCCATTTCCTCCCTGCAGATTAAGTGTGACATCTGTTCCCTTACAAAAAAGATTGCAGTTTTGAAACTGCAGTAAAAGTGCAGTAACTGCAGTGGACTGGGGTATTTTGGATGCAGTAATTGCAGAATAACTGCAATGTACAGCAGTTGAACTGCAGTCCTACTGCATTTTAACTGCAATTGCACAGCAATATTACTGCAGCAAAAAAACTGTGTTATTTTGGATGCAGTACTTGCAGCCTACTGCGGTTATACTGCACTCTGACTGCATTTTTTTCCATAAGGGTTTCATAAATAGAACACGAGAGAGAGAAAGAAAAACAAGAGAGAGAGAGAGAGAAAAAGAGAGAGAGAATGGCCTGCCCCAGTGAGAGATCTCCACTCCTCCCCAGGTCTTCTTCCTGATGTGGGCTGTAGTGGAGTAGCGGAGTGTGAGAGAGGTAAGTCCATCACTTCCAATTAGAGCCTGGACTTCAGAGCTCCATTTGGTGGTGACAGTAATGAACCTGCCAACCAGGGAGCAGTGTGAGGACTGGAGTTCAGCTCAGGTGGCAGTTGTAGACCAACAGGTGAAGACTAACAGTGAAATGCTTTCTTACAGGCCCTTCCCAACAAGGCAAAGAGAAAAAATTTAAATAATAGAAAAATTATAAGATTACAAGATTAATAAATATACAATGACTAATGATAATTTGGCTATATTCACGGGGTACCAGTACCGAGTCTATGTGCAGAAGTAGCAAGTAATTGAAGTGTGTGTGTGTGTGTGTGTGTGTGTGTGTGTGTGTGTGAGAGAGAGAGAGAGAGAGAGAGAGAGAGAGAGAGAGTGATGTGGAAGGTGGTATTAAGTAGTAGAGATGCACCCAGGTAAAAGTATTGCTAGTTTCACCAATAAGAAAATAACAACTACATTATTGTTTGCAACTGAAGGAATTGACCAAGACCATGGCAAATTATGAGTTAATCATTAGAATGTATGTCATACTGCTTTCAGAATCAAATGTGAGAATGTGCTGCAACTGTTAAAATAATGAGGATTGATGGACAGAGGTTTAAGTCATTTTTTAATTCACTCTCTATTTAGGTATTACTACCTAAATACTACTACCAATGCTTCCACAGAATTCCACCACCAAACACAACAAACCAGCATTGATATAAACAGGTACATTTTCAACTTTTGGCTTTTAGCCATGTTCAGTTTGGTGTTCTAATGATGTCAGAGTGAACAATGGACACACTCTAAATTCCCATGCAATTCCTACAGCAATTATGGCCTTGAAAGGAGTACAATAATTACAATTCCCTAATGCTACTTTTGGCAATTGTTGCTGAAAATAGTTTACATTATTTTCCATTCTCACTAAATCCTTGTTAATTAACTGGTATTGGACAAAAATCCAGTCCTTTCCATGCTGCCTGAGTGTGTATAAGATACGAGCAAAGCAAATGTAAACAAAGGCTGGAAAGTTTATAGGAAGTAGCCCATTATTAGTCAAGAAATCCCCACTCTGACTTCCCAGAATTATTTAAATACAGTACATTTGGAAAGTATTCAAACCCCTTGAATTTTTCCACATTTTGTTACCTTACAGCCTTATTCTAAAATGATTCCATTATTTTTTTCCTCTCATCAATCTACACACTATACTCCACAACGCGAAAAAACAGGTTTTTAAAAATTGTTGCAAATGTATTAAAAATAAATACAAAACAGGCCTCCCGGGTTGTGCAGTGGTCTAGGGCACTGCATCACAGTGCTAGCTGTGCCACCAGAGACTCTAGGTTTGAGCCCAAGCTCTGTCGCAGCCGCGACCAGGAGGTCCATGGGGCAACGCACAATTGGCCTAGCGTTGTCCGGGTTAGGGAGGGTTTGGCCGTTAGGGATATCTTTGTCTCATTGCACTAGCCAGTCCTGTGGCGGGCCGGGCGCAGTGCAAGCTAACCAGGTCGCCAGGTGCATGGTGTTTCCTCAGACATAATGGTGCGGCTGGCTTCCGGGTTGGATGCGCGCTGTGTTGGATGCGGCTTGGTTGGATTGTGTTTTGGAGGATGCATGGCTTTCGACCTTGATCTCTGCCGAGCCCGTACGGAGGTTGTAGCGATGAGACAAGACACTAACGATTGGATACCACGAAAAGGGGATAAAGTAAAAAGATTTGAAAAAAATTTACCATTAAAAAAACAAAACAGATATACATTATTTACATAATTATTCAGACCCTTTGCTATGAAACTCAAAATTGAGCTCAGGTACATCCTGTTTCCATTGATCATCCTTGAGATGTTTCTACATCTTGATTGGACTCCACCTGTGGTAAATTCAATTGATTGGACATGATTTGGAAAGGCACACACCTTTCTATATAAGGTTCCACAGTTGACAGTGCATGTCAGAGAAAAAGCCAAGCCATGAGGTCGAAAGAATTGTCCGTAGCAATCAGAGACAGGATTGTGTCGAGGTACAGATCTGGGGAAGGGTACCAAAACATTTCTGCAGCGTTGAAGGTCCCCAAGAGCACAGTGGCCTTCATTATTCTTAAATGGAAGAAGTTTGGAACCACCAAGACTCTTCCTAGAGCTGGCCTCCCTGCCAAACTGAGCAATCGGGGGAGAAGGGCCTTTGTCAGGGAGGTGACCAAGAACGTGATGGTCACTCTGACAGAGCACCAGAGTTCCTCTGTGGAGATGGGAGAACCTTCCCGAAGGACAACCATCGCTGCAGCACTCCACCAATCAGGCCTTTATGGTAGAGTGGCCAGACGGAAGCAACTCCTCAGTAAAAGGCTCATGACAGCCCGTTTGGAGTTTGCCAAAAGGCACCTAAAGGACTCTCAGACCATGAGAAACAAGATTCTCCAGTGCTGAAAAGTGAGCGCGAGACGGGATTAACCTGGGGTGTTCTGAAGTTGAGGTACTTGAACACATGAGAAAAAAGTGACACAGAGCAGTGGAGTAGAGGCACTTACAGAAGTTGCACACATGGGGATCATTTTTTGTATTCTAGGGTCCCAGAAATATGTTGTGACGGCTGTTTGAAGAAGTGGACCAAAGCGCAGCGTGGTAAGTGTTCATGATTTATTAATAGATCTGAATACTGAAAAACAAAGAGAACGAACGCAACCGAAACAGTTCTGTCTGGTGCAGACACAAAAACAGAAAACAACTACCCACAAAACACAGGTGGGAAAAGGCTACCTGAGTATGGTTCTCAATCAGAGACAACGAAAGACAGCTGCCTTTGATTGAGAACCATACCCGGCCAAACACAAAGAAACACAAAACATAGAAAATGAACATAGAATGCCCACCCAAATCACACCCTGACCAAACCAAAATCGAGACATAAAAAGCACTCTACGGTCAGGGCGTGACAAATGTGGCCTTTTGTAAACACGTTTCATGCAATTATACACAATTTTACATGACACATGACATTGGCAGAATCTTTTTTAATGCCGCACAAATAAATGATGAAATGGCACTGACACACTGAGAATCTGAGATCAATAATAACAACTTTGTCTTGAATCGATCAATTGCCTTGGCCTAGGTGTGTGGAGATACACGTTGTAGGCTACAATATGAGGAGGAAATTATAGTCCTAAAAATGCTTTCCAGTTTCACTAGCTCGCCCAATGACACGCAGCTCACTCGCTGGTGATGGCTGATAGGATATTGGCACGAGCCCATCTCGCTTTTGTTTTACTTTGTAAATATTTTGGTAGCCCGGGCATTGTTATTGGGCCTCTGTGGCTATAGGCCTGTTCATGGTGTAGTAGGCCGTTCTGAATTATTTTGTTTTTTTCTGAACAGACCGCAGTAATTATATAACTTTGCTAAATGTATTTACATTTATCAGAGGTGCTGCAGTTCCTTTTTAACCCTTCACTCGATTTGATAAGAAAATAAATTATGAAGTGCAACGCTGGCGAGGTGAGAGTTGCAGGTTCATGTCTGTCAGAGCAGAGCAGAGAGTTAGAGAGATCATGTTTGAATCTTATTTTAGTTATGTGAGAGATGCTGGTACGCTTCTCACATAGACACGGCACTCGTTGGTCTCAAACATAGGTCACAATGCTGCTCAAATCAGAAACCCGGGCCGGCCCAACCCAAATCAGCTCTTAGAATATTAGGCCCTGGCTGAAAATCTACTTTTTCACATTATGTTTTTTTTGTGAGGGGCAGAATAATTAACAAAGAGGAAACTCAAATGTTTTTACACAGCAAAAAGTGAGACATATTTTTCACAGCCAAGACAAAGCAGGAGTGGCTTCGAGACAAGTCTCTGAATGTCCTTGAGTGGCCAAGCCAGAGGTCAGACTTGAACCTGATCGAACATCGCTGGAGACACCTGAAAATAGCTGTGCAGCGACGCTCCCGATCCAACCTGACAGAGCTTGAGAGGATCTGCAGAGAAGAATGGGAGAGACTCCCCAAATACAGGTGTGCCAAGCTTGTAGCGTCATACCCAAGAAGACTCTAGGCTGTAATTGCTGCCAAAGGTGCTTCAACAAAGTACAGTCTGAATACATATGTAAATGTTATATTTAATATATAAAAATTATATATATATATACATATACATTTGCAAACATTTCTAAAATCCTGTTTTTGCTTTGTCATTATGCAGTAATATGTGTAGATTGATGAGGATTTAATAAAAAATCAATTTTAGAATCCATTTCTTCTTTTCTTTTTAAGTCAAGGGGTCTAAATTCTTTCCGAATGCACTGTAGTGAGGTCTCTTATGTGAGAGTGAATAAGACAATTGTAACTTCCACTTTGAGAAAGCCACAGAGCTAGTTTGTGTAACATTGTGGGACATTTCCTGACATTTCTCCCCCCACAAATTGATGATTGTTTGCACAAATATTTCTTGCTATTAATAATCCCATCAACCCGAGTAAGCATGTGTAAATGGAACGTAATTCCCTTTTAATGCGCTTCTATCTCTATGCGTATTCTGACCTTGACTTTAAGTATAGCATGCTGTTCACCCACTATTTGTTTGACGTGTAGCTCGAATAAATGAAGGTGTGGTGGAAGGGAGTCTACTGATAAGCCATATTCTGACAATGACTTAATTCCCTCATAATTTCATCACGTTTACACATGAGGAAGCCATGAATAAAGTCGAGCAAAACTGCCGGTTTTAAGTGGAAAAATCAACAGAAATTACAGCATTCTCCGTGCACTGTGATTTATGAATTGATAGCTATTGATAAGAGCTAGGTAAATTAGTAATCCGTTTGGAAAATGGGACTGTAAATACACATAGCAATTTTTTTCAATTAGGTTTCCTGATCATCCAGGATAGCCTAGTGGTTAGAGTGTTGGATTAGTAAGCAGAAGGTTGCAAGGTCAAAACCCCCTGTTACAAGTTCAAAACCCCCAGAAGAATCTGTTGTTCTTCTGCCCCTGAACAGGCAGTTAACCCACTGTTCCTAGGCCGTCATTGAAAATAAGAATTTGTTCTTAACTGACTTGCCTAGTTAAATAAAGGTAAAATAAAAATCCCTGGAGATGAATGTGAAACCAGCCATATGGAAGCAAACTGAAAATCATATCAACATGACCTCTATTAGGCCACTTTTCCACAGTGAAATATGTTATAAATAGCTGTGGCAATATTCAGAATTTGTATTGTGTTCCCTCATAAATTGCATAGATTAATTTGGAGAACCAAGCTATGGACTGTTTTGATTATATAACCAAGCTTTTCTCAGTTTTATTTTACAATTTGTATCATGTTAAATATTAGCCACTACCGGGAGCCACCGCCAGAAACACCCCACATACAGTACCAGTCAAAAGTTTGGATACACCTACTCATCCCAGAGTTTGTCTTTATTTCTACTATTTTCTGCATTGTAGAATAATAGTGAAGTCATAAAAACTATGAAATAACACATTTGAAATCATGTAGTAACCAAAAAAAGTGTTAAACAAATCTAAATATATTTTATTTTTGAGATTCTTCAGAGTAGCCGACCTTCGCCTTGATGACAGCTTGGCATACTCTTCGCAGATCGTCCGAGACCAGCAAACCGGACAGCTGATGAAACTGAGGAGTATTTATGTCTGTAATAAAGCCCTTTTGTGGGGAAAAACTCATTCTGATTGGCTGTGCCTAGCACCCCAGTGGATGGGCCTGGCTCCCAAATGGGTGGGCCTATGCCCTCCCATGCCCATGGATGGCTGCGCCCCTGCCCAGTCATTTGAAATTCATAGATTGGGTCTAATTAATATATTTAAATTGACTGATTTCCTTATATGAACTGTAACTCAGTAAAATCGTTGAAATTGTGCATGTTGCGTTTATATTTTTGTATATTTTACTGAGTTGACGATAAAGTTATAGGCTTACTGCTGCATTGGCCTATAGGCCATCTCTCAGTTATATTTGCTCATTTCTTTAGCTGCCAATGAATCACAGTGTATCAATGTGTCCATACGGCAGAGGCTGGTGCTCACGCCTTAGTTGAATTTGAGATTTTTATGATTAACAACGTGACAGTTGATTTTGCGAAACAAAAACGCTATTATTTAAATTAAATTGTTCCACGAAAATGTGCATATAAAAATAATGATAACGCGCACGCAGATCGATGGAAATAGCAGGATAAATTGTAAGCTTCCCCAAACTGGAATCTCACGAGCTGCCTATGGTCTTTACTATAACACCCATTAAAATATGTTGTGAACGCGCAAGTTGTGCACACCTAGGAGGTCCTGTGAAAAAGATGACCACCTGTGGAAATCAAAGGCCCGTCCAACTGATTCATTCTCGCTATTATTTATTTTTTACTGCTGCTCTTTAATTACTTGGTACTTTTATTTTTTATTCATATTCCTATTTTTTTAGCTGCATTGTTTGTTAGGGACTCGTAAGTAAGCATTTCACTGTAAGATTGTTGTATTCGGGCGCATGTGACTGATAACATTTTATTTGATTTGATTTGAAATACAAAGGCCATGCAGCATGGCAAGCACAGGTCCTCTCTACCCTCTCTATCCCCCCACCTAGCAGAGCAACTAGTTGTGTAGCATAACTCCTGTATACAGTGGCGACCCGTCATTCAGGGCAGGTGGGAAAGGGCAGTGTGGAGTGCAATAGAGATTGCATCATCTGTGGATCTGTTGGAGCGGTATGCAAATTACAGTGGGTCTAGTGTTTCTGGGATAATGGTGTTGATGTGAGCCATGACCAGCCTTTCAAAGCACTTCATGACTACAGACATGAATTTTACAGGTTGGTAGTTGTTTATGCAGGTTACACAGGCAGTATGGTGTTCTGCTTAAAAAAATGTTGGTATTACAGACTCGGACAGGTAGAGGTTGAAAATATCAATGAAGACACTTGCAAGTTGATCAGCGCATGCTCTCAGTACACATCCTGGTAATCCATCTGGCCCTGCGGCCTTGTGAATGTTGACCTGTTTAAAGGTCTTTCTCACATCGGCTGCGGAAAGCGTGACACACAGTCTTCTGGAACAGCTGGTGTTCTCATGCATGTTTCCATGTTATTCAGCTCGAAGCGAGCATAGAAGTAGTTTGTCGTCTGGTAGGCTCGTGTCACTCAGCAGCTCTCGGCTGTACTTCCCTTTATAGTCTATAATGGTTTGCAAGCCCTGCCACATCCGACGAGCGTCAGAGCCGGTGTAGTACAATTTGATCTTAGTCCTGTGTTGACCCTTTGCCTGTTTGATGGTTCGTAGGAGGGCATAGCGATATTTCTTATAAGCTTCCGGGTTAAAGTCCCGCTCCTTGAAAGCGGCAGCTCTAGCCTTTTGCTCAGTGCGGTTGTTGCCTGTAATCCATGGCGTCTGGTTGGGGTATGTATATACGGTCACTGTGGGGACGACGTCATCGATGCACTTATTGATGAAGCCAATGACTAATGAGGTGTACTCCTCAATACCATCGGAGGAATCCCGGAACATATTTCAGTCTGTGCTAGCAAAACAGTCTTGTAGCTTAGCATCTGCTTCATCTGACCACTTTTTTATTGATCTAGTCACTGGTGCTTCCTGCTTTAATTTTAGCTTGTAAGCAGGAATCAAGAGGATAGAATTATGGTCAGATCTGCCAAATGGAGGGTGAGGGAGAGCTTTGTATGCGTCTCTGTATGTGGAGTAAAGGTGGTCCCGAGTTTTTTCCCTCTGGTTGCACATTTAACATGCTGATAGAAATTTGGTTAAACAGATTTAAGTTTCCCTTCATTAAAGTCCCTGGCTACTAGGAGCACCACCTCTGGGTGAGCGGTTTCTTGTTTGCTTATGGCAGAATACAGCTCATTCAATGCTGTCTCAGTGCCAGCCTCAGTCTGTGATGGTATGTAAACAGCTACAAAAAACGCTCTAGGTAGATAGTGTGGTCTACAGCTTATCATGAGATACTCTACCTCAGGTGAGAAATAGCTCGAGACTTTCTTAGATATTGTGCACCTGCTGTTATTTACAAAAGTACATAGTCCACCGCCCCTCGTCTTACCAGACGTCGCCATTCTATCCTGCCGGTACAGTGTATAACCAGCCAGCTGTGTGTTGATAGTGTTGTTGTTCAGCCACAACTCTGTGAAGCATATGATATTACTTTTTTAATGTCTCCAGCACCATTTTACCTAATTTCAGCCTGTGTGGGTGCTGAGGATGCCTTGCATATTTATGTGGTACTTATAGCTTTAACCATATGGTTGGCTGTGCATTCAGCTCTCAGAAAGTGAGCAGGTCTTTCTCTCATGTTTCCTATATGACATATAATTTATCCAATGGCACAACAGAGGGCAGTTCAGTGGAGGGGCGGGGAGGGGTCTTTCCACACCATCTTTGGCTAGAAGCAAATCCTGGATGTTGTTTGAAAATGTAGCAGTTCAATATTTCTCCCTATACTTTATATGGCGGAGTGCCTTACGTTACTCAGCAGAGAAGTACTATAGTATGTAAGTCATGGAAGATGTGGTTGGACAGAGAGCAAGTGTCTTGTCACAGAGGGAGTTAATAACACCATCAAGTCTGAGATCCTCCCTTTCTTCCCCTTTTCCTTGCTCAATGGCAATAGTTTAGTTTCTTATGTTGATTTTAGGAGAGGGCATGCTGTGTCAGATTATGGTTCTACCTCTCTGTCTTTCCTCGAGCTGATTTAGAATTCAAACCAGTCTCTTCAAAGCCTCGTTGGACTATGATTTTTGAGGTACTGCGGAGTGAAGAAGCTCGAGTATCTTCTCCAGTGGGCACCGCTGGTATTCAATATGTAGGAGTGGTTGTAGGGCATAGGCCTGTTCTGTTTCATTCAAACACCGGGTGAAACTTGACATAAATAATTACATCTGAGACCAGCAGATGAAAAGGCACTCAGGCGATTTAGTGTCAAAAGGATGAGCCTCGTTTTAGGCAGCTACTTTTTTTCCAGCTGCAAGGGAGTGAATGCTTGCACCATGTGCGTGGGGGTCTGTTTCTACTGTGACCCCTTTCATATTACGTAATATTAAGTAATAATAGAAGCAGGTTCATGATTTAATCATCTGTGAAACCGTTTGATAGAGAGAATGCTGGTGGGAGGAGCTATAGGAGGACGGCCTCATTGTAATGGCATGGAATGAAATAAATGGAACGGTATCAAATAAATCAAACATATGGAAACCGCATGTTTGACTCTGTTCCATTTATTCCATTCCAGCCATTACTATGAGCCCGTCTTCCTATAGCTGATTTACAGAAGATTAAATTATGAACCTGCTTACGAACGTTAATCACGCTAGGGCCTTCTTCAAATAGAATGTTCCCCTCTTGGTACCTCTCCTTCTGGTGCATGCTGTGTTACTCATCTAAGAAAATGTAGAAATACAATATTGCACCTCACAGTTACACCAATACTCTCTAACTGCTTTGGTAACCATGGTGTCATTAATTTGCATTACACAGTAAACACAGATACAGTACATTATTAGTAACTACACTTGACATGTTCACATATGTTATTATAAGTATTGGAAAACTGTGTAGATAAAACTACCTTGTTCCGAATACATGATTGTACAGGTCACTGAATAGCCTACACATAGACCAAGATCAAGGAGTCGTCAAAAACAATTAGTATTCTATTCATCATCATTTTACAATTGGTATTAAATTTGTTTTTATAATCACTGAAAACCAATTTAACATAATACATGCAAGAGCTAACAAAACGTAATATATCATGAGACCAAAGGAGGACCTGAAGCAATCAATTATGAATGAAGAGAGAAATACATAATTTATAAGGATTTAGAGCATATTTTATGTTAATAATTTTTGGTGTAGTTTTTCTCTGGAATTCAAGGCAACTTCTTTGCTTCAAAGATAACCATGAAAACATATTTAGGGGAAGTGCAATCAAAAACATGATTCTGTTATTTTGATTATATTTCCGCACTGTGGTGTCAAAATCACACTGAAATTGTGAAAATTATATGATGATGTCTTTTTTGTGTAAGAGCTGTTTGAAAAAATGCCTGGAATTTATGCCTGTTCAGGTGGGATGAAATGTTGGTATTTTATTAGGATCCCCATTAGCAGTTGAGAAAGCAGCAGCTACTTTTCCCGGGGTCAACACAAAACATGAAACATGACATATTACAGAACATTAATTGACAGGAACATCTCAAGGACAGAACTAAATAAATAAAATAAAAAGGAACACATAGCCTACATATCAACACATACACACAAAATATCTAGGTCAAATATGGGAAAGGCATTGTGCCGTGATGTGTTGCCTTACCTGTTTTTTTTACCAGGTTTGCTATTCATTTGAGCAATATGAGATGGGAGGGAGTTCCATGCAATAATGGCTCTATATAATACTCTACGGGTTTTAAAATTTGTTACGGATTTGGGGACTGTGAAAAGACCCTTGGTGGCATGTCTGGTGGGGTAAGTGTGTGTGTCAGAGTTGAGTGTAAGATGACTATGCAACACATGAATGTTTCTTATCAAAAGAAGAAGTAATGCAGTCAGTCTCTCCTCAACTCTTAGTCAAGAGAGACTGGCATGCATAGTATTTATATTAGCCATCTGATTACAATGAAGAGCAAGACGTGCAGCTCTGTTCTGGGCCAGCTGCAGCTTAACTAGGTTTTTCTTGGGAACACATTACCACATGACTAAGATAATAATCAAGATAATGCAAAACTAGAACCTGCATGACTTGCTTTTTGGAGTATGGTGTTGGCCGGGGTAGGGGAAGGTGGAAAGCCAGGTGGAAAGCAAGGCCAGCCGTAGAAAAATGCTTCTTGAAATTCTCGATTTATCGGTGGTGACAGTGCATCGTAGCCACAGTGCAGTGGGCAGCTGGGAGGAGGTGCTCTTACTCTCCATGGACTTTACAGTGTCCCAAAACTTTTGGGAATTTGTGCTACAGGATGCAAATTTCTGTTTGAAAAAGCTAGCCTTTGCTTTCCTAACTGATGGTGGTTCCTAACTTCCCTGAAAAGTTGCATGTCGCGGAGGCTATTCGATGCTAATGCCGTATGCCACATGATGTTTTTGTGCTGGTCAAGGGCAGTCAAGTCTGGAGTGAACCAAGGGCTATATCTGTTCTTAGTTCTGCATGTTTTGAATGGGGCATGCTTATTTAAGATTGTGAGGAAAGCACTTTTAAAGAATAGCCAGGCATTCTCTACTGACGGGATGTGGTCACTATCCTTCAAAGATACCCGGGCCAGGTCCATTAGAATGGCCTGCTCGCAGTAATGTTTTTTAATGGAGCGTTTGACATTGATGAGGGTGGTCGTTTGACCGCAAACCCATCACGGACGCAGGCAATGAGGCAGTGATCGCTGAGATCCTGGTTGAAGACAGCAGAGGTGTATTTAGAGGGCAGGTTGGTCAGGATGATATCTATGAGGGTGCCCATGTTGACAGATTTGGGGTTGTACCTGGTAGGTTCCTTGATAATTTGTGTGAGATTGAGGCATTTATCTTAGATTGTAGGACAGCCGGGGTGGTAAGCATTTCCCAGTTTAGGTCACCTCCAGTACGAACTCTGAAGATAAATGAGGGGCAATCAATTCAAATATAGAGTCCAGGGCACAACTGGGGGCTGAGCAACTGGCAACAGTGGAAGACTTGTTTCTGGAAAGGTGGATTTTTAGAAATAGAAGCTTGAACTGTTTGGGCACAGACCAGGATAGCATGACAGAACTTTGCAGGCTATCTCTGCAGTAGATTGCGACCCCGCCCCCAGCCCACTTTGACAGTTCTATTCTTGCCGGAAAATGTTGTAGTTGGTGATGGAAATTTCAGAATTTTTGGTGGCCTTCCTAAGCCAGGATTCAGACACGGCTAGGACATCAGGATTAGTGGAGTGTGTGAAAGCAGTGAATAAAACAAACTTCGGGAGGAGGCTTCTGATGTTAACATGCATGAAACCAAGGCTTTTAAGGTTACAAAAGTCAACAAATGATAGCACCTGGGAAATAGGTGTGGCACTGGGGTCTACAGGGCCTGGGTTAACCTTTACATCACCAGAGGAACAGAGGAGGAGTAGGATAAGGGTACGGCTGAAGGCTATAAGAACTGGTTGTCTAGTGTGTTGGGAACAGAGAATAAAAGCAGCAAATTTCTGGGCGTGGTCGAATAGATTCAGGGAATAATGTACAGACAAGGGTATGGTAGGATGCGCGTACAGTGGAGGTAAACCTAGGCGTTGAGTGACGATGAGAGGGGTCTCTGGTGGGACCAGTTAATGAGGTCTCCGCATGTGTGGGGGGTGGGACAAAAGAGGGGTGGGACAATATATAAGGCCAGGTGACCACGACTGAAGGCTCTACAGTGAAATAAAACAATAAGGGCTAGCCAAGACAGCAGTAGACAAGGCACATTGACATTAGAGAGAGGCATATTGACATTAGAGAGAGGTATAAAGCAGTCACGGGTGTTGATCGGGAGAACTAAGACAACAACGGGTAAATGGAGATGAATGGGCAGAGTGGGTCAGTTAGGTACATACAGGACCTAAATTCGAGGCTGGGGCCAACAGATTAACAACATGAGGTACTGTGTTATTGAAACAGTCCAGGGGGTATCAGCTGTGTAGCCAAGTGACCATAGGGTCCAAAGAACAGCAATAGGTGAGTCAGGGAGCCGTTCAGTAGTCAGTACTACGCTAGGCGAGTGGGAGACACGGCGCTTAGAAAGCTAGTGAGCCAGGGCAAGAAATGGGTCTTCGGTGACATTGCAACGGAAAATCCCATTGAGACCACATTGGGCGACCACGTCAGCAAACCAGTCATGATCGATCGGCGGGGCTCCGCGTCGACGACAAAGGGTCCAGGCCAATTGGCAAAAGAGGTATTGTAGCCCTAGAATTAGCTGGTATATGGGCCTAGCTTGTGGCTAGCTCAAGGTTAACTGATGCTTGCTTGTGTAACGGATGTGAAACGGCTAGCTTAGTTAGCGGTGCGCGCTAAATAGCATTTCAATGGGTGACGTCACTTGCTCTGAGACCTTGAAGTAGTGGTTCCCCTTGCTCTGCAAGGGCTGTGGCTTTTGTGGAGCTATGGGTAATGATGCTTCATGGGTGACTGTTGTTGATGTGTGCAGAGGGTCCCTGGTTTGTGCCCGGGTATGGGCGAGGGGACGGTCTAAAGTTATTTACACTTGCTTGCTAGCCACTCGGTAGCAGCTAGCTGCGATGATCCAGTGTAATGATCCAGAGTGACAGGAATCCGGTGATGCGGTCGGGGGAAGCAGTCCGATATGCTGTGCAGACTGGCATGTATTGTCCTACCGCTAGCCGTGTCTAACAAAGACTAGTAGCTAGTTAGCTGGCTAGCTCCTGACGGAGGTTCCAGTTATAAGGAATAAAAATAGCAGATCCGTACCGCATTAGGTGAGGCGGGTTGCAGGAAAGTATATTTAGTTCGTAGATAGAATGTAAGATTAAAATGTATATGAGAAAATATATTTTTTAAACGTATATTTACACGGGATAAGACAAAGATAAAAAAAGACAAACACAACACACGACCGACTGCTACGCCATCTTGGATTTATCCAAGAGTCTCATAGTAAAGGGTCTGAATACTCATGTACATAAGGTATTTGTTTTTTATGTTTTAAAAAATTGCAAAAAAAATCTAATACCTGTTTCCACTTTGTGTTTATGGGGTACTGTTTGTAGATTGCTGAGGATTTTATTTATTTAATCCATTTTAGAATACGGCTGTAATGTAACAAAATTTGGGAAAAGTTAAGGAGTCTTTCTGAAGGCACTGTAGTAGCTACTATATTGTGTTACTACTACTATATCACTGTTCCAATGGGTACGCATAGAGCTTTAGAACAAAGTTCTACAGCATTATTTAAAATGTGATCAATACATGTGGATGATCTTGTCCCTGTAGTGCTTGTAAACACCCCGATTAATAACCTGAACTAGATTACAGGTACTGGTTACAGTGAGAAGCTTCCTCTTGAGCAGACAGCTTGATGAAAACCAGTCAATATTCAGGTCCCCAAGAAAGTAGACTTCTCTGTTTACATCACATACACTATGAAGCATTTCACACACATTATTTAGTTACTGACTGTTAGCGCTTGGTGGCCTATAGCAACACCCCAAAATAATAAACTTCAGAGGAGGCAGGTTTAACCTGCTACCACATAACTTCAATATCACTTTAACATAGGGAAATGGCTCTGAAAATATACTGTACACTATATGTACAAAAGTATGTGGACACCCCTTCAAATTAGTGGATTTGGCTATTTCATCCACTCAGCTCTTCAGTACGGGCCATTCTACTAACTTTGCAGTAGAATGGCTCTTACTGAAGAGCTTAGTGACTTTCAATGTGGCACTGTCATAGGATACCACCTTTCCAACAGGTCAGTTTGTAAGACTTCTGCACTGCTAGAGCTGCCCCGGTCAACTGTAAGTGCTGTTATTGTGAAGTGGAAACATCTGAGAGCAACAACTGCTCACCCACGAAGTGGTAGGCCACACAAGCTCACAGAACGGGACCGTCGAGTGCTGAAGCGCATAGCGCATAAAAATTGTCTGTCCTCGGATGCAACATTTACTGCCGAGTTCCTCTGACAGCATAATAATTGTTCGTCGGGAGCTTCGTGAAATGGGTTTCCATGGCCAAGCAGCCGCACACAAGCCTAAGATCACCATGTGCAATGCCAAGCTTCTGCTGGAGTTGTGTAAATCTTGCCGCCATTGGACCCTGGAGCAGTGGAAACGCATTCTCTGGAGTGATTAATCACACTAATCACACCGTCTGGCAGTCCGACGAAACTGGGTTTGGTAGATTCCAGGAGAATGCTACGTGCCCCAATGCATAGTGCCAACTGTACAGTTTGGTGGACGAGGAATAATGGTTTGGGGCTGTTTTCATGCTTCGGGCTAGGCCCCTTAGTTCCAGTGAAGGGAAATCTTAACGCTACAGCATAGACTGACATTCTAGACCATTCTGTGTTTCCAACTTTGTTGCAACAGTCTCGGGAAGGCCCTTTCCTGTTTCAGCATGACAATGCCCCCATGCACAAAGCGAGGTCCATAAAGAAATGGTTTGTCGAGATCGGTGTGGAAGAACGTGACAGGCCTGTAAACAGCCCTGACCTCAACCCCATCAAACACTTTTGGGATGAATTGGAATACCAATTCAGCCAGCCAGGCCTAATTGCCCAACATCAGTGCCCAACCTCACTAATGCTCTTGTGGCTGAATGGAAGCAAGTCCCCGCAGCAACATTTAGTGGAAAGCCTTCCCAGAAGAGTGGAGGCTGTTATAGCAGCAAAGGGGGACCAACTCCACATTAATGCCAATGATTTTGGAATGAGATGTTCAATGAGCAGGTGTCCACATATTTTTGGTCATGTAGTGTATATATCAATACCTCCCCATAAGCATTCCTGTCTCTTCTATAGATGTTATATCTTTGTATTGCTACTTCTGTATTATCAAATTAATTATCTAAGTGAGTCTCAGAAATGGCTAATATCTGAATGTTATCTGATGTTAGCAAGTTATTGATTTTATGAACCTTATTTCTAAGACTACATAAATATGGGCTTATTTCATCCCTTTCCTGGGTAGCGTCTCATAATATGTAAAAGAACAAACAAAGCAAGATATAAATGAACATTCAGCAGCCAATTTATCAGCTGGTGTGTGTAAGTGTGTGAGCTGCGGGGTTGAAGCTACAAACCCATGGGCTTGGCTCTCTCATCCTTTCCAGGCTTTTAGGAGAGAGGGTGGACAATGAGCCTGTCATAGAGGATGTAAGCAATGTTATTTTATCTTCTGGCGCACAGCTTCAGGATAGTAGTTGTTGAGGCAGACAAGTTCTTGTTCTTTCCAGAACAGCAACCTTGTCATTGAACCTCAGAATCTGATCTGATTATTCTGACCAATGACCAGTCATCTTTTATTTGCATATGTATCCTCCTACTGTGAAGGGGTAAGCGGGGTAGGCTCTAGACTCTAGACGATCCTATCTGCCATTGTAAATAAACATTTGTTAAAGAGATTTAAATTAAAGAGACTGCACGGGGGATTTAACATTTATTGAGGGGTGTGCGTGAGTAGACGTTCAGATATGTCATCGGAATTATTTCAAAGGTAACATGTCACGGGACTGGAATGGAACATTTAGTAAACAAATTATGGACAAAATAAGATTGATTGTAATCTGCACTGGATCAATGTGCACAAGTAGGGCCATACACTAACAATCCTTTTCACATTAAAAGCAAGCATATAGCTTTTAGCTGTTTTAGCATCATGCTGCCATCTAGTGTAAGGTAAGAAGTGATACATTCCATAAGTGGTCTCTACTATTGTATCAGCTGCTCCGGTGGTTCTCAACCTTTTTTCGGTTAGTGTACCATCAAGTACATTCAGCTCTGCCCAGAACACCCTTGAAGTACCCCTTCATGTGCATTTTACCAGAAAGCCTATGGTCTCATGAGTCTTCTCAAGTACACCCTGTGGATAGGCCAAGTACCAAGTCCTTGTACCCCAAACGGAAAACACTGATATACTACTCTACTTGTATCCACCTTCAATCAGAATGACATATTGTTATGTTATTTTACAAAACCCAACATAACAACATAGCACAGCAACAGTTTTTTCCCTTGTCAGCTCAGGGATTCGATTCAGCAAACTTTCGGTTACTAGCCCAATGCTCTAACCACTAGGCTACCTGCCACCCCTACCTGCTGCCCCTTTCAAGTACCAAGAGAGCACTGCAAAGACAAAGTGTGTGTGTGTGTGTGTGTGTGTGTGTGTGTGTGTGTGTGTGTGTGTGTGTGTGTGTGTGTGTGTGTGTGTGTGTGTGTGTGTGTGTGTGTGTGTGTGTGTGTGTGTGTGTGTGTGTGTGTGTTTTCTGTTTTCACGTGCATGTGCCTCTCTCACTTTCCTCCCCGAGGTAAAAATGGTCAGTCTACATTACTAGGCTGATGCATTTACTGTGAACTCTTTCCTTAAGAGTTCCTGTTTTCGCGTGTGTGTGCGTGCGTGTGCGTGTGTGTGCGTGTGCCTCTCTCACTTTCCTCCCCAAGGTAAAAAATGGACAAGCTATATTACTAGGCTGATGCATTTACTACTGTGAACTCTTTCCTTTTGAGTTCCCGTTTTCATGTGGTTAATTATAAACTTGTGCAATAAGGAAGTTGAATAAGCAATTGAGCCTCACACCAACAAGTTCATGATTTCCCTGCCTTGTTTCAGTGTTTCTACTATTGTTCTATTGTTTGGTTTGTTTGATATCTGATGGAGAATCCAAACAGATGGATTATTAGGGAGCCAGAGCTCTAGAGGGAAATGTAAAATGGCCTCTCCTGATCAAGATCTGCTAGTGGTGTAATAGTTACTATTCTTATATGTTACGCTTCATGGCTAACTAAACATAGCTCCAATCTATACTAAATAAGCAACATGAGTTAACTGTCAAGGTATGTGAAACAGAAACCGTACTTGCTTATGAGCTACGATAATGTACTATTACACTTTTAGAAAAAAGGGTTCCAAAAAGGTTCTGCGGCTTTCTCCATAGCAGAACCCTTTTTGTTCCAGATAGAACCCTTTTTGGTTACAGGTAGAACTTTTTGGGTTCCATGTAGAACACTCTGAGGAAAGGTTCGACATGGAACCCAAAAGGGTTCTACCTGGAACCAAATGGGGTTCTTCAAATGGTTCTCCTATGGGGACAGCTGAAGAACCATTTTTGGTTTTAGATAGCACCTTATTTTCTAAGTGTGTAGGAGTCTATGTCTAATTTCTGCTCATATGGGTAGGCTTGTGGCTAATGGGTAGACGTTCAAAGAGAAAATGACCATGTTCAAAGTCATGTTATTAAACATTTCTGTTGTCTTGCCTGTTGGAACACATGACCCCACAAAAAGAAACAGAATATTGTAACAATTTAGACCCCTGGAAATAGGAATGTGAGCTTTTTTTGTTGTGTCATTGATTAACTAGAGTGCACAGTCAACCCATGTCATTTGCTAATTATACTGTATGCTCCAATGCAAATTGAGCCTAATACCACTTAAAAATACAGCGTAAATCCTGACTAGAACCCTTATTGAAAAATGTTCCTGACTGCCCAACAGACTGAGCCTGTATATTGCACAGCAAAAGCATCAGGCAGCGTTTCAACAGTGGCTTTGGATGATGTTTTTTAGTGTATTTTAGCAACCTCTGTGTATTTCCATCTCTTGGACAATTGACAAATGTCAGTAAAGGCTCCCCTCTCTGTTTACTGTGCTGGCTGGTAAGAGTATTGTCACAGCAGGTGCAATATTTATCTTTCTAATCTGCCATGTTGGGTGGTGGGAATGTCATTGTGTAAATCCAAATTACACTGAAAACAGAATTGTCTTCATGACCAAACTCAAGCAGTGGAAAGGAGAAGTGCTTGCTCTTGCAGAGGTATTATTATTTTCCCACAGCTATGATGACATTTTAGGCAGGCAGCCAGTGAGTTCATTCACAACGCCAACATTGAGCTGGATAGTAGCTAGACGCAGCAGGTGGCCTCTCGGGTCAATTTACTCATTAAGATATGGATACACTGAACAAGTTCACAGCTCCTGCAAGTGCAAAACTTCGGTAAGAGATACCCATGTTTGTATGCAATATTATGTTGGTCAATATATTTGTAGCACTGGGAAATATGTTATGTTCTTTTTTTACAATTTAAATTCTGCCTATTATTCAATGATGACCTATTTCTATAGATGGCGCAGTGGCAACTGGCAAGTAAAAGCCTACTGTAAATCAATAATTGTGTACACTAAGTTCAAACCAGTTGTACTGTACATCTGTTTTCTGCAATGCTCACAATAATACATTTACCAGACAATTTTTTCTCTGTACCTTATTGTAGGCCACAGCAACTATTCCATCCAATGTTGCATCCAGATTAAGTTAAACAGTAAAAAAAAAAATGTGTTTAAGCAAAAAACAGTTTATTTCTGATGGCTCTGGCTGGCTGTTACATAAAACAACATCTAAAGTGAGAGGGAATGTGGTAAGAGAAGACTGACTCATGTGGATGTTACTGTAATTACACGTCTCACACCTGTCTCCCTCGTGCTCTCAATCTGTACTTGCATGCAGGCTTCGGTGATTGAGTGAGTCTGAGGGTGTATGGGTGTGAATCTTCACCTCCAAGTGCTAGCCAACATGGAATGTTGACTCTGAAAGACTGCAACTACGGTTTTTGCCAGAGCCATATATTTAGACCATGCCATATAAACACACACAAATACACATATCAGACCCCTTGACTTTTCCCACATTTTGTTACGTTACAGCCTTATACTAAAATGCATTCAATTGTTCAATCTTCACACAATACCCCATAACGACAAAGCAAAAAACGGGATTTAGAATTTAGAAATAGCTTCATGCTGCCATCTAGTGTAAGGTAAGAAGTGATACATTCCATAAGTGGTCTCTACTATTGTATCAGCTGCTCCGGTGGTTCTCAACCTTTTTTCGGTTACTGTACCATCAAGTACATTCAGCTCTGCCCAGAATACCCTTGAAGTACCCCTTCAAGTGCATTTTACCAGAAAGCCTATGGTCTCATGAGTCTTCTCAAGTACACCCTGTGGATAGGTCAAGTACCCCCGGTGGGAGTAATGAAAAACGGAAATATTCCATTTGCATAATTATTTAGACCCTTTGTTGAAGCAACTTTGGCAGCAATTACAGCCTCAGGTCTTCTTGGGTATGACTCTACAAGCTTGGCACACCTATATTTGGGGAGTTTCTCCCATTTTTTCTCTGCAGATCCTCTCAAGCTCTGTCAGGTTGGATAGAGAGCATTGCTGCACAGCTATTTTCAGGTCTCTCCAGAGATGTTCGTGGCTGGGCCACGCAAGGACATTTAGAGATGCCACTCCAGCATTGTCTTGGCTGTGTGCTTAGGGTCGTTGTCCTGTTGGAAGGTGAACCTTCGCCCCCAGTCTGAGGTCCTGAGGTACTTTGCTCCGTCCATCTTTCCCTCGATCCTGACTAGTCTCTCAGTCCCTGCCGCTGAAAAACATCCTCACAGCATGATGCTGCCACCACCAAGATTCACTGTAGGGATGGTGCTAGGTTTACTCCAGACGTGAAGCTTGGCATTCAGGCCAAAGAGTTCAATCTTGGTTACATCAGACCAGAGAATCTTATTTATCATGGTCTGATAGTCCTTTAGGTGCCTTTTGGGTGCCTTCCTTCTGGCCACTCTACCATAAAGGCCTGATTGGTGGAGTGCTGCAGAGATGGTTGTCCTTCTGGAGCTCTGTCAGAATGACAGGTTCTTGCTAACCTCCCTGACAAAGGCCCTTCTCCTCCGATTGTTCAGTTTGGCCGGGTGGCCAGCACTAGGAAGAGTCTTGGTGGTTCCAAACTTATTCAATTTAAGAATTTTATTGTTATTTATTTAACCTTTATTTAACTAGGCAAGTCAGTTAAGAACAAATTATTATTTAAAATGGCGGCCTACCCGTCATTGTATGGAGGGTAGGCCACTTGAGGGTAGGCCACAAGAATGATGGAGGCCACTCTGTTCTTGGGGACCTCCAATGCTGCAGACATTTTTTGGTACCCTTCCCCAGGTCTGTGCCTCGACACAATTCTGTCTCGGAGCTCTACGGACAATTCCTTTGACCTCATGGCTTAGTTGTTGCTCGGACATGCACTGCCAACTGTGGGACCTTATGTAGACAGGTGTGTACCTTTCCAAACCATGTCCAATCAATTGAATTTACCACAGGTGCTCCAATAAGTTGTAGAAACATCTCAAGGATGATCAATGGAAACAGGATGCACCAGAGCTCAATTTCAAGTCTCATAGTACAGGGTCTGAATAATTGTGTAAATAAGGTACTTCTGTTTTTTAAGTTTAATACATTTGCAAACATATCTAAAAACCTGTTTTCGCGTTGTCATTATGGGGTATTATGTGTAGATTAATGAGGGAAGAAATGTATTTAATCCAATTTTAGAATAAGGCTGTAATGTAACAAAATGTGGAAAAGGGGAAGGGGTCTGAATACTTTCCGAATGCACCGTATGTGTGTGCTGTAACATTTTGTCTAGCACGTGCTATTGTCTCCAAATGGTATTAACAGTTATGTACCGTATTACGTTTATGAACACTGCATGATTTTTGTGGAATATGATACCTTTAATGAGAAGCTTTAAACGCGTCTTCCAGCCAGCTTCAGAAGATGGTCCAGGATATCAAGAAGAATGATGGCAGCATCCTAAACAGGCTGAGAAGGTCAGATGATCAAAAATAAATGTTTGACACTCCTTAAACAGAGAGCATTGCTTAACACTACTCTCTGTTACCCACAAGTTTGCAAGGACACCAGTTGTGCCCCTAGTTCATTATATTGAGTTATACACTACACTGACGAGGTAGAGGCATTTATCTGAAATGCAGTATATGAGGGGAATGAGATTCCAGCATCTCTATATGTGGGAATAAGAACAGAACTACGGTATGTATGGCATTGGAAATACAGCTCAGTTCAGCTCAGTTCAGCTGAGAGTGCAGTGCACCCACATGGTATAATTTCTTCAACGTTTCTTTTGTGGTGATAAACAAGGTTATTCAAGTTTTTTAACTAGTTTTTATTTTGTTTAGTTTTGGGGTTTTGACTTGGAATTGAGTTTAGTTTCATTTAGTTTTGAGAGCTGATTTGCTAGTTTTAATTGTATAAAAATATATGTCATACATTTTAGGTTAGGTGGAAATTCTAAAGTAAATTTCAATGTGGCTTGGAGTTAAAGGGAATAGCTCCGAGACAAAAAGTTTGGTGGAAACGTATCTTGCCCATCTTTAACCCAATCCAAAGCTTTTCAACTTTTGTAAGAAGAATCAAATTAGCTACCAAGAAGATTTTTTTGCAGGTTAACTAGTGATAGCTAGTGATAGTAATGCACAAGCTATGCCTGATCGAAATATCGCATTCACCTGGCTACATTAACCTGCAAGATAATAGTTCCAGTACAGTTTTCTTTACAGGTTTGTTCATTATTTTATTTCAGTTTACTAAATAGTTTTTTCATGATTGGTTTTAGTTTCAGTTTTAGTTTACTACAGTAACCTTGGTGATAAGTGACTATTCCTCTTTATTCAATCTGAAAATAGACAAACAGAGAAACATGTACAGACAGGTGGCTTTACTCTCTCTCTCTCCCTCCTTGAAACGGAGCCGCTGGCACACAACTGTATACGTAAACATGCTGTAGAATTCAAGAATTCAGTAATAGATAATGAAGAAATGGCATAGGTTTCAGAATGAGGAGGTGATATTACACAGAACTGGGAGGGGTAACGTTAATGTGTACAATCACTCTTCAGGCCCAAAGTTGAATGTCTAAAAATAGTTAAGTCCATTCTTGTTTCTAAAACTTTGGCTTTTACTCCTAACTGGTCTGTCTGTACTGTAGATTTCAAAACAAGTCATCTCCAAAACTACCCGTAAAAGACTATCAAGGTAAGACCTATCTACATGTCTCACAATGTGGCCCTTGAACTAGTGTATATAATAGTGACAATAGTTTGTTTTTGGGGACAATGATCAGCAATATTTTTGCAGCAATATGTTCAGAATATGATTTCAGAAGCTATGATGCATGTCTTCCCAATGCTGTAATTTCCAATGACTTTGCATCTCATACTGTGGGGCCCTCATTTAATATTTATCTTTACAGGTAATGACGTGGAGGAAGAACAGTGGTCTGAAAAAGAGTTTGTGAGTTCAATCCACATGCTGTATTGATTCTAAAACACTAACATGTTAGAGAAATGCTTCTAATATAAACTTGCATCTGACAGTGCTCCCACAGACGTTTGACTCACGTCAGCAGCTGTACAGTGTTTAGACTTTACATCAACCAAAGCTGTGGGACTGAGCATCTTAACGATATCATGATGTTGCAGGACAGTGACACTTATGAGTTCCCTCAAGAGGAGAAGGATGACAGCTATGAGCCTCCTCCCTGTCAGAGAGTCTTCCCCTCCACCTCGTCTGCCTCCTTTCCCAGGGGGGAATACATAGGTGAGATCTCGTCCACTCTGCACACACGCAGGCACTCACTCACCCACACGCACAACCACACAAAACTACTACTTTCAATGTGGAAGACACATTTCTGTGACTAGGTATCTGACTAGGTATCCCCCTTTCCCTTTCCTTAGTCTCTCTCTAACACATACACACACAGTACACACACACACAACTACCCATCATGCAGCCATGCATGCCAAGCTTCTAGGTAACAAATGAAAGAATACCATGCCTGGCTATTCAAGACTACTCTATCCTCTATCTACATGCTTGCATGCATGAAGGAAACGGCTGATAATATTTCTGAGTGACCTCTTGAAATGACGTGGAACAGCGTCGATTCAACCAGTATGTGCCCAGTGGGTAGTCAGTGGACCGTGACCGACACAGAGCGCCGCAATGACCACGTGTTGTAGCGTTATGCAAATCCTGATGTCCTGTTTCTGCTTTTGCTTCTCTTTTCCAGACAGCTGCCGCAGCAGGCCGGGAAGCCCCTCCCCCAGAAAGCCCGTCCTGCCTCCAAAAACCACCAAACCATCACCGTCACCATCACTGCCCCCTAAACCCAACCAGCAGGACTATGATGAAGTAATGTGAAGTTGTTAGGCAAAACAAGAATTGTTTTCTGTTTTCATGACAGCATATTGACACATTATTTGCCTCGTACTTTTTCATGTCACGTTGTATGATCGTTGTCTTTAGGAAGACTATGTCGACCCAGAAAGTGACGATGAAGACAACTATATAAACCCCACAGAGGAATCACCTGCTAGTAAGCTGTCCCAATAAATGAATCAGACACTATGTACACTATGTTCCTAAATTATCATATCTTCAACATACAGGTGTCATGAAACCATTGCACATTTTTATCTATTGCCAATCATCGTCAGACAAAAGTTACCAAGACACCTTAATGTCAACATACAATCCACATGTAAACCTCCCTTCAGACCGTCTGATGCATGGAAGAGGCAAACCAATAACGAGCAGTCCTTCAATGTCCAAGACTGTGCCAGAGCGCTCAAATAGCCCAGGTATGTATCTGCATCTCAGCAGGGGCACTGAATATATGGAATTGTTTGTGGGGATTGATTGAATTTCAACAGACTTCTACACATCTCATTTATTGTGCTTAATGTGCCTGACTGAGTTAGATATTTTGAGGCTTAGTCTTTTTGTTTTGTTTTTCAGATGTGTATGAAGTCCCTGACATGGAGGTAGGTTTGATAACCAAGGGCTAATACATTACAATTAATAGTATAGTTAATGACTGTAGGACTATGCTTGATGTGTCCCATGTTCTCTTTCATCTAAAGGAAAACTCTCCTCCCCCAGTGAGCAGGTCAGTTCTGGTTCAGGGACGGAAGCACTTTTCAGACCGGGTCAAATGGGATCAACATTTCCTCTGACAGAAATACAGTATCTAAATATCTATTTATTGGAAAAAGACACAAAAATGACAGCTTTTTTAAATTTTATTTTTATTTTTTACAGACCTTCCACACTCCTCAAAGTCCCTAGACAGAGTTTGCCCCCTAGAGCCAGCCCAAGGTGCTAACAATGACTACAACTTCTTCTGGAGACCAGGAAACATGAATTTTATGCATGACTGCAATTGAACGATAAACTATTTAATAAACATGAGGTCGTTTTCTTCTGTTTCGTTGCCACACTGACATGAATAATTCATATGTTCTCTTCTCTCTCCAGAATGCACATGAAGAGTTGTCATCCAATCCCAGTAAGTTCTACTGTACCAAAGAGACTCTGGACATTGTACCTGACCCCAAATACTTTCTTTGATGAGATAGTAATAGAACAGTAAAGATTGGATATTATCAGCATTGGAATCGTTAACCATTTTTTTGTTATTGTCATCCAGGTCCAGGAGCCCATAGATGATGCTGTATATGAAGCCTGCAATCCAGAATTAAGTATGTATTCATCCATATTACTACCATCAGCCAAATGACTAAACCTTCAAACATTAATGTGGCAATAATACATTCTAAAAGAAAACAGGCAACTATTAAGGAAGAGCATTGTTCCATATCCTCCAAAATATTTGATGTACTTTGTTGGTAGTTACTTCAATTGGCTAATTGTGCCATCTAGTGGATTGCCAGATGCAAAACAAAAATGGAACATTAGTCAGTTGCATGGACTCACTGTGTGCGTAACAGTGTTTAACCTGATTTTAGAATGACTACCTCATCTCTGTACCTCGCACATACAATTATATGTAAGGTCCCTCAGTCGAGCAGTGAATTTTAAACAAATCGGCTTGAAAATCTATGGCAAGACTTGAAAATGGCTGTCTAGCAATGATCAACAACCAACTTGACAACGCTTGAAAAGAATAATGTGCAAATACTGTACAATCCAGGTGTGCAAAACTCTTATAGACTTACCTAGAAAGACTGCTATAATCGCTGCCAAAGGTGATTCCAGCATGTATTGACTCAAGGGGTTGAAAACTTATGTAATCAAGTTATATTTGTGTGTATTTTTCATATTTTATTATTTTTTCTTCCATTTTGACATTACAGAGTATTTTGTGTAGATCTTTGACAAAAAAATGACATTTTAATCAATTTGAATCCCACCTTGTAACACAACTAAATGTGGAAAAAGTCAAGGGGTGTGAATACTTTCTGAAGGCACTGTACATTAGACACAACACAACATACATTACAATGAATGGAAGTTAAAAGATTGTAAAAGAGCATAAAATAACTTAACATTGTGTTACTTAACAGAACTTACTTTATATGTGTGAATTTACTGTATGTCATCTCTGTTCTCCTAGCTGGCAGTACAGCGTCTGAGCAAAAGCCCCTGCCTGCACTTCCCAAACCAATGCCCAGAGAGACGTACGTGTCACTCACTAAAATTATATATCATATTTTCTGTTCATTGCTGGCTGCTCGTTCACTTAGAAGAGCACCGGAAAAGTCTGGTTTCAGGGATGACATAACTCACATAATCCTCTCTATTTTAGGACGCCATTGAGGCCATACTTTAGACCGGTAGGGGAAACTCAAAAATATATTTTGGGAAAAAAACAAAGTGTGAAATTTTTAATTCTATGGGATTTGGTGCAGGGTGATCATGTTTGTCTTTTTTCAGAGGCTAGATATTGCATCTGGTGGAAATGAAGGTAGTTACCTATTCCTAAACTGTTTTGATTGCATAACCTTTTATGCCTATGAAATGCGTTACAGTAAATAAAACACACAATTCAATGAACTGTATTGCTGTAAATTGTTAAATTGTTAAATCCAGAAAGTGTTTATGTAGTCATCCACTTGCATAATAGTAGACCACTGTAACACACTCTCTTGCTATATCTGCTTTTCCACAGGCACAGCACTGGCCACGAGGCACATTAACCAGAAACTCACGGCCACACCCCAACCCTCTGAATACAAGTGTGCCAAGTAAGAAACATCATGACTTCATAAGAAATCTCTCTATTTTGCGCCGAGCAGATATCTCTTTATAGCCTGGCCCCAGATCTGTGTGTACTGTCTTGCAGAGTTAGCAAGACAGCACAAACCGACATGCGTCAAGGCCAATATAAATTATTCCGGAATGTTCTTCTTTTCTCTACTGCAGGATTCCTCTGCCACAGATGTTTACCTCTCACAGTAAGTACAGGTCTGAGAGAGTCATGTTGATTATAAATGATATGCAAACGGCCACAGGCAAATGACCATAACCTCGACCCTGACAGTGACACAACACAGCAAACATTTATTCTGTGAATGGATTCTGCTGTCTATACAACACTAAATTAGTATTTTTTTAAACTTAAAAAAAACAACTGTTTTCTAATTCCCAGAACCTGATAGAGGAACTGTACCCACAGATGAAAATGAGTTAACAGATGCTGAAGAGGTGATAAAAAGTTGACCTAAATGTCACTATTTTATTTATAACATACCACAACGTGGCTCAAAATACTGGTGATGGCATGCACAATGCATGGATGAATACACTATTAAAGTTTGCGAAAACTGCAAAGCATATTAAGGCCACATGGACTTGACTTTAAACACACTTCCTTGTTTCTGTATTTTTGTGGTTGTTGTAGGGGACAGATGTCTTGAAGAAACCCTGGTATGCCAGCACCTGTGACCGTAAGACAGCTGAGGATGCCTTGGTTCGCTCAAATAAGGCGAGTCTCACTCACATGAATACAGACAATTAAACATACTCTTCAGATCAACTTGCATTGTTTTAATCAACTAAATCACAGGTGTTAGGATAAGAATGAGACTTGGATTGCTCCCGCTGACTGTACTGTGCATCTCCTTTGTTTCAGGATGGGTCCTTCCTCATAAGGAAGAGCTCTGGTCAGGACACACAGCAGCCATACACTTTAGTGGTGTTTTACAACAGTAGAGTCTACAACATCCCAGTGCGCTACATCCAAGCATCGCAGCGATACGCACTCGGGAGGGAGAAGAAAGGAGAGGAGGTAGACAACATCTCATCTTGATGGGCTACAAAACAATTTTCTGATATCCATGAAATATAGATGGCCTGATTCCTAACCTGAAGGCCTGACACCTCTTATTGTATTCCCTCAGCGTTTCACCAGTGTTTCCCACATCATTGAGAACCATCAGAGGAACCCCTTGGTACTGATTGACAGCCAGAGTAACTCCAAGGACTCTACCAAATTGTGCTATGCTGTGAATCCTTAGGCCTCACTAGATCCTAACTAGTCCTATGGATCATCAGGGATTTAAGGTTCGGACTTGGGAGTCACATTCCAAATCAGTGCGTCGAGTGCAAGTCATCAGGCAACTTGATGCTGCTCTCAGTTTGAAATTACTGACCATCTGTTCAGGTTTTGTGAGAAACAGTTGGATTAGTTCGGTCACATTCACCCAGTCATGGCTTTCCAAGCAAGACCAGAATGAAATTGACTTACTGTAATGTGCTCTAGACAGACTGGTTGCTTTTGGCAATGTACCAATGCACCAGCTTAACACGTCTGTACGTCATATAACGTCCGTTGGACATAGAGGAATGACATCACTGCCTTCTCTCCCTGCCAACATCCCCCGGCCACAAAATAGAAGCTATCAAGATGAAGATCACAGAGGTTATTTTTAACGAGTGCATTTGGTAATTGGCTAGATTGCATCAACTACCTTCACTAAAACCACTGCAAAGGTTTTACCTGCAAACTTTGAATCGTGATTTGATGGGAGAGGTGCCTGTCTGAAGAGGACCCTCCTGGAACAATTTTTTTCCATCTTTTCGAAATGTACTAAGTCAGTCCGTCATGATTACCGGACCCTAGTCAATGCTGTTGCCTAGGGTCATGTTTCCGGGACTGGTTTTGTGCCAATTCAGTAAAATAGTTCATGTGTGTACATTTTCAAACGTGTGTTGAACATTTTGCATTCTATGGGGTCTTTTCTACCAACCAAACATGGCCCCTCGAATAGTGCCATGATGTATTCTTAAAGAATAAAATATTGTAGAAATATTATAAATAGAAAGTAACTACAGTAAGTGTGAATGGTGTATGATGCTGGAAAGCAACACCAATAGAAAAAAAAAATATCTGCAGCATTGAGTTTTATACTATATTCTTTAGTTGTGTTCATTAACTCAAAATGATTGATATACCTTTCCTTTCTTAATTGTTACCCAACTTACATACATATTCAATAATCACACATAGATTGTCAAACTATTTGTATTTATTGATCTGTACAACACATAATGCTACCAGGTGTGTATCAAGATAAATACATATTCATTGTGTAAAGGTCAGGCACTTGGAGAAAAACAAATATTTCTTAAGTCAAAATTGTACCTCTTTCCCTGACTACTATTCCAAACCAGGTAGTCCTATAAATTCATCCATGCCAGAGAGAGAGAGAGAGAGAGAAAGATATGCCTAGAGGGGCTGCTGAACATACGCACCATTACAATGATGCACTGTGATTGTGATGTGGAGAGACACTTTGACAAGTATCTGTTTAAATGCAGAAATACATGGTGGATGACTAATGCTGACGTGTGCAAGCAGAAAGGGTATGGTCAGAAAGATGTGCTATGTGTATTTATGATTTGGGTCCATTTGACCAATGGTCCTGTGCTGACTAACTAAAAGTATTCCTTTCCATGGACACTTTCAGAACATAAGGAAACATACAGTAACATGCATATCAATATTGTCATAAGCTTCATAAAGTGAGATAATGGGAAGAAATAGTCACTGTCTGTTCATAATCCTATTAAAAAACATAAGAATTTCAAGTCACAATAGGAATTTCTTTCAGAAAAACAATATTTTGCATGTAAAACCAGCATTGTTAGGCTATATGCAGACATGCCATCAGTCATCCTATAACATACTATGGATTTCGTTAAATTATAAAAAGGTGAATACTTTGGACTACTCCTGCTACTAGTGCAGGACTAACTTAACAAAATGTGCCCCACATATGGATACTACTATATTCAAAACCATTAATATTTTTGGTACATACTGTACTGTATGCATTCAAACAAAAACATTCCCTATTTTCTATGGGCCTTAACAGGGATTGTGTGTGTGTGTGTGTGTGGGGGGGGGGATAAAACACAATGTACATCTGAAAATCTGAAATAAAATGTCAAATAATATAGCTTTTCAATAAATGTTGATAAAGCCTAGTAACATAGGAAACCTGCCATCCCCTCCAAAAACTATAATCATATGACACACACTATACATACCTGTATAATGTTATATGTTCATGTTTAGAGCTTTAGGAATATGGCTCATTCGTGTCCTTATTACAGTGTTCTGTGAAAGAGTCCCTATGACAATGTACTTACATCAACTTGTATAGCATTGCATGTTGGTTAGACATAACTGAAACAACAAATAGATTGCATCCTATCTAAAACGATGGTAGCACTGAAACATAAGTAGGTTTCAAATTAAATACTTAGATATGAGCAAATGAAAAAAATTAACATAAAAAATAATGCAAATTTTACCTGAGTGTTAGAGCCCTGTATTTTCAAAGAACTCATGTTGTTACATAGATTTTGTACACTATTATTTTGTCATCATTATCAACATTATTCTCTAATAAGACAGTGAAATTAATTTCATATTTTCTGTCCATTGCTTTTGTGTAGGAGCACCTTTCTCAACTTTGAATCCAGTGTAGATTGCATTATGACTTTTCACATTTCAGCTTATCCCACTCTTTAGTAGATTCCATCAGATGGCGCTGGCCATGTCCAATCCAGACCTCCTGATCACTGAAGACTCGGCCACAAAACCAGCAGCTAAATCGTAATGGAGGCTCAGTGCTGTGAGAGATTGCATTCACCACTTTGTACTTCTTTCTGCTCATCTTTTTCAGCTTCAATTTCAAGATGAATCTCTCTTTCACTCTGCTCTCAGGCCACATACGTTGATGAAAGACAGAGGCATTCGTTGGGGCATTTGCCCTAAACATATTACAACCCATGCCTGCAAAGGCCTTCAATGTTTTTCGAGACAACAAAACTTTTTGGACCTCCCCTTTGTACCTGTGGACTGTTTCCATGATATTTGTAACCTCGGGAATGTCTGTGTCTGGGTGATTTAGCACTACAACAGGCTGGTCTCCCCTTGGACGTGTAATGAGTTGAGTGGGACTTAATGGCAATAGCTTCAGGGTCCTCTCCACATCTCTAGGGCCTGGCTCCCAGTGATGCGCCGCTGCTGGTGAAGCCTCTTTTTCTTCCACAACTTTGCTGGAGGGTTTATTGGCTTTTGAGAGGGGCTCAAGGGAGTCCTCTGTGGACAGTTCGCTCTGCCTCTTTCCTCTGACTGTCTGTTTGTTTTGCTGTGGTGAGAGGCAAATCCTGTCAAATACCTCCTGTTTTCCTCCATCTCTTAGTGTGGTATTGGGAGGGAAGTCCTGAGAATAAACATCTGGAGTGTGGACTGGAATCTCTGACCAGTTTGTTATACCTGTTGAAATATTCAAAAAGAGAACAAATCCCAATTAGTTCAGTAAAAAGGAAAGTAAACTGCTACAATAATGTCTATCCATACAACATAGAGTGGCATGGACAGAATCATGCAAGACAATCAGAAGTCAATAAGGGAAATACAATTAACAAATCAGATTTAATTAACTTCAGCAAGATAGTGTTGATTACCTTGTGGGGAAGTAAGGTAATTGAGTATAGGGGAGGAAGACACCATGAGGACCTGAGTTTCTGTAGTTCCAACCCCTTCCAGGTCAGGCTTATCTTCCGTTATCTGGTCCAAATAATTTCCATCTGATTTGGCTCCATTAGATACATGAGGTAGGCCTACCCTTGGACAATGTTGGCCACCTAGGACATGAGAATCCATGCCATTGTTCATTCCTTCTCTGTTTTCAGAACTGACATTAGTGTTTGGAAGCTCCACATTTTCAAAATGATATTCTAGGTTACTCTTTGTTATGGTGCTTGGAGGGATTTTAGAACTTGGCTGACTTTTCTCGAAAACAACTAAACTGTTCTGGCTCATAGTGCAACTTTCAGATAGAGTGTTGTCTTCCTTTGTCTCAACAGAATGCAAGGATGTCTCTGTTTTGTCTGATTGTGTAACCTTAAGAACCAAATGCTTTTTGCCGTCCACCATTTTGAAACCCATGGCCTCTGTAGTGCAATTGGGAGGAACTAAAATCTTATTTTTTACCATGAGGGCACCAAGGTTGTTAACTCTGGGGCTGAAATGTCCAAGGTTTGGAATAAAGTCTCCCTCTGACTTTGACGACTGTGTGACCACTTTGGACTTGGTATGTTTCTTTTTGCCATTTTCCGTTGACAGTGCTCTTTTAAGAAATTTCTGCGTCTCCTCCAAAGTTTTCTGTGGGTGCTCAAGTCTGTGGGAATTGCTCAGCAAACCTCCTCCTAACAGGGGAAGAGGACCTTGTGACATCCACTGCATTTCCTTAACTGGGTTCTTCTTCAGGAGGAGCTTTAATGCTGGTGATGATTTTTTCTCTACAGTTTTAGGGCTGACCACTTTCGTTCTCCACCTTTTTTTATCCCACATAGTCTTGGAAGAGCACAGAGCTTCAGGAAAGGATTTTAGCTTTTTCTCACTTTTCTCCACTGTCAACTTCGGCACTTTCATGTCCTCTGCCGTATCTTCACAGTGATTCACATCTTTGGGTTCTGCGTCATGTCTCAGGTGTTCCTGGCCAACCCTTGTTTCCTGGTTCTCTCTATTTTCTTGAGTTTGATCATATTTCACTAACTTTAGGGTTGAAATAGTGTCAATATCATTTTGTATCGAGAATGATTCTGGACAACTGGGTGGCCTGGTCTTTGGGGGGATAGTTGAATTTGATTGGTATCCGTTTGCATTGGAGTCCCCAGCACTAGTTTGACAAGCAATCTTCTCCGATTCCTGCTCAGTGACACACAATGACGTCTTTGTTGTGTCAGAGGTCTCTTGCTTTGCTGCTGGTGTAACCTTGAGAACCAAATGTTTTTTGCCTTCCACCATTTTGAAACCAATGGCTTCAGTAGTGACATCCGGAGGAACTGAAATCTTGTTTTTGAGCATGAGGACAGTGAGGTCTTTGTCTGTGTTTGTGAATCCAGGATTGGATATCATGCAGTTTTCTGAGTTTGAAAAGGAAGTGATGGCTTGGGGCACATTTGAAAGTACAGTCTTAAGAGCTTCGTTCCATGTCTGCCCACCTGTTTCAGCAGCCACAGACTTCTCTAAAAATTGCTTCGTCTCCTCCAAAGCCCTCTCTGGATTTGACAATCTGCAATATTTATCCAGGAATCCTTCCCCCGGCAGAGAAAGACAGCCTTGTGACATCCAGTTATTTTCCCTCACTGTACTCGTCACTGTGTGCTTCAGTCTTGGAGATGAGTTATCTACTGTTTTAGGACCAACATCTTTAATTTTCGGCTTGTTTTTCTGGCTCTTCTCTTCACCATGAATGGTGGCCATGTGCCTTGTGATGATATATTTTCGATGAGATTTATAGTCACAGAACTGGCAACTGAAGCGGAATTGTGCTGTTTTGGCCATGAGATGTCTCATCAAATCCTGGTCAGCAGAACCTGCTTGCGGCGCAATGTTATGTAGATACAGGTGCTCCAAAAATGCTCCTACATCTCTTGTGGAGAACTTGCACTTCTCACAACAGTAGTGGCCGTTCAAGCTGTGGTGCATGCTTAAATGTGTGGTGAGCTGCAAGAGGGTGTGCTGGACATTGTCATTGCATATGTTGCAGCTGACAAAAGTGTCTCTGTGGCCTAATTGGTGGACTTTAAGGTGGGAGAATTCATGTGTAATAAAACTGCACATGTCACAAGGAAAAATTGGTTGGCTTCCTGGGTGAGTCTCCTGAAAGTGCCCCAGTAAGTCATTAGGGCTGAATACTGTGCTGTCCTTGCATTCAGAGCATCTAAACCCAAGTATATTTCCAGAAACCTTTGTCACATGTTGACCCTCTTGAACTTTAAGGGGCGTCTTCTTCAAATACGTCTGCTCTGTGCTTTTCTCCATGTCCTCTGTTATCTTCTTTGGCTCATGCTTATCTTTACTTTGCATGGCTGGGGGCTGAACGGCAGCTTTCCTGAGACGGAGTCGTTTGTTCCAGTTTCTGTCATCCTCGACAACTTTTATATTACCTCCAGCAGGGACATCTAATTCAGCGCGTGCTGGATCCATATCAATTCAGGCCTCTGTAACAGAGTTAAAAGAAACAATCATCAATTGATTGCAAGCCAGACATTCATTATAGACAATGAACTTCTGACCTCATTGTAAAAAAAAACATAAACAGTCAACCATATTGATTTAACTTGGTTTTATATTTTTGAGAGGAGATACGTAAATAGCCCAGCACAAAACATTCACCAATTTAACAATTTCCTGGTCTATAAACCGGCAACCATCAAATATATGCAAATATCCCCTCGGAATCTAGTCTACAGAGATCAGACCTGAGAAAATACCATATTAGGATGTATTTTTGAAATAGGGATAAAATGATCCTGATCTGCAATCATTTATACAAGAATGATGCTGTGTTTTATTACCACAGTCAATAAGTGCACATTAGTGCAAACTCTTGTAGTGCAGTAGTCTTCACTATAAGGCTTGTAGCCTACAATATTCAAAATGCAAAACTACTCTGCAGCCTACCTACTTGGTGTATTGCCTGAGTAGTGCATGTTCTCACAACATAACCAACAGCATGGGTCAACCTTATCCACCTGTTGCAGATTCATTTACTATAGTGGAAATGTCTTACTCCATAATATTTTACTCAAATGATGTGCCATGTACATTTCTCAATGTGACTGACCAAAGGACTTGCCATAATCCACCAAATCTGACAAAAAAAATTGCATTTGTAATGGATCTCAGTCGAAGAAAAGATTATATGCTAAAGCACACCTGTTCAAATTATATCCCAATAGGTCTCCGTAGAAGAAAATATTATACGCTAAATTGGTTGCTGGCCGCAAGAAAATGTATTACAGAATGTCAACTTTGCATCAGGTCAAAGCTGTCAGCCATTTCTATTGTGCTATTTGACTTGACCAAAACAAACACACTGAGAAGGTTCATTAACATGTAACAAACAAACGCGTTTAATTTGTTGTTTGAAAGCAATTCCGATTTTTGCTTCGACCATCACTCATCATCACCTCACTGCGTTGTAAAACATTCGCTCTGAAGTGTGAGCTTTCGAACGGCTGGCTGATTTGCCAATTGACTGATTTGAATTAAATACACACGAAGAGCTTAGGTTGTGACAAAGTGCACCGAAAAATTGCACGACAAAAAAAGTTAATATCATCAATGTAGCTCAACCAAAATGTATTTACCGCTGAGTAAAACTCCGATATGATTGACAACGACGACATAATTCGAGACTTCAGTTGGCTTTTACCTTTGTTTTTGTAGGCTTGACAGCTCAGCGAATGGCAGCCATGACAGCTTCATCCGGGGATTACGCAGAGTTGAGCGGGAGCTGTACGACAGAGTAGCCTCCCAGAACGGATGAATTGCTCATTGCCCCGTTTAGCCTACACGACAGAGACACGGCTTGAGTATACTATCCAAAAGTGTTTTATTATATGGCGAGTCGGTATAATCATTTTTTTTACTGTTACTTTCAGTACGTGCAGCTCCATAGTTTATAACAGTGTTATAACTGTCCGAGGGAGTCATAACAAGATTGCACTTCCTTTGCCCCTCCAAATAGCCCACTGTTCACTGATCCATCTCTTCTTGGTATTTTGTTGTCAGCCTGTCAGTGAGAAGATTATTATGAAAAAGAAATACAAAAATGTAGATTTCACCCTTAAAAAATAATAATAATACGATGTAAGGTAATTACTGCTGGGTAAATGTTCACTTGTATGTGATAGGCTATTTGGGTAACATATTTGTTAGCAAAGGAAGGGAATAATCCTCGTTTGACCACTTTGCTAAGGGTGGGATGGTGCCTCAGTCAAACCAAAGAAGCCTGCTGATTAAATCACATGAGAGACTAAAAGGAAAGGAAGCAGGAGGCTACGTGCCCATATCCTTGCTGCTTGCTCAATGGAAAAAGGTGTTTGGACTAACAGATCAAGGATGTGGGTTGAAGACATGCTTGGGATACAGCGCTAATCAGTGGCTTGTATGCATGGATGCCAAGGGCAACCAAAAATGGAGAAAAAAAAACCCCTACAAAAATGTATATTTCGTCCCAGTGTTTCATAATGTTCCTTCAATTCGCAAGAGGTTGAATGTATCTCACAGGAGAAAGCATCCGAGCGAGCGAAACAGCGCCCCTCTGCCTCTACGTGTAGGCCATCTGTCTGATGCTGTCTGGTTCAAACGAGTATGACATTGTTGCCGTCCGTAGCATTGAAGGCGAGAGAAGCCAGCGAGCATATGGGCTACTTGACAAAAAAGTATAACAAATGTGCCAATCAGGTTGAGCTAAAGTTGAGCATATGACTGGTCCTGGCGCACCAACAAAAAAGTGTGTAGGGAAGCGTGTTTGGATTTTGGCGTCACTCCCATCCAAATCCAATTGAGAGCATATGTTATTGGCAGAAATACGTAGAATTGTTACATCTCGTTTTGTTGTTGTCTTCCGGTGGCTAGCTAGCCAGTTAGCTAAAATTGGCCCTTTTCCTAAATTAGCCACGGAGGAGATAGGGATTTGGACTGTTTTTACTAAATTCTCCAATAATTATAACAGCGATTCTGATCCAAACATTAATTAATATATTGTTGTGCCCCCTGGCCGGGAGGTTGGAAGTTCAATGTGTAGCTCGATGTAGGCCTAGAAGACAAATTGTAACTAGCTAACGTTGCCCATGAATAAAAGTTTGGCTAGCGACGAAGGAGTTTAGCTAGGTAGCCAAGGCAATCAAAAAATAAAAGCTGTACTGTATGACATAGTGAGAGACAGTTTCGTCAAAATGAAAGCATTGGCGTTTCTCTACAAGTGGGTGAGTTAACATGTTTCTCTAATTGGAGCAAATTGTTTTTGATAGCTTTTAGTTGACACTGTATTACACGAAGCAGGGGTGATTTGATTATGTTGAAGTTGAGGAAAAATAAGAAACCAGCACACTGCTCTTTAATAAGCTTTACGTGTTGGCCTCACGGCCTTCGTCAGCGCTTTCGTGAGTTTTTAAAATTAGGACCCTTATGTAGACATAGCCCCATCCACACATCGAATGTGGTTGGAGTCGAGGACAAACAGACTGCGCCGGATATGCCACTCCACAGAGGACTATCTAGAAAAAGCAGGGGAGGTACGTAATACGTTTCTAAGAAGAGGCTACTCTTCACAATGTGTGGATGAAGCTCTAGGTTTGGTATTGGGGGAGAACACTAGATGAGCTGCTACAAAAAAAAGACCCGCTAGAGCTAAAGAAGACTGTAATGTTCACCACCACATATTACGTTGAACTCTCGAAAAGTGGGAGATGTTGTCAAGAAACACGGGCATGTTTTATCATCGGACCCAGCTTTGCTGGCTGAATTTAAGAATTCACCACTAATTGTATATAGGAGAAGTCGCAATTTACGCGATAAGTGGCTCCATGCCAACTGCCAGCCGCAAAAGAAAATCGGCCAGGCTCTTTTACGCCCTCTTCGGAATGGTAGCTACAAATGCAGAGGGTGCGCACAGTGCAACAATATGATGAAGTGTGAATATTTCTGCCACCCACATACAGGAAAACGGTTCCAAATAAATGACATTATTACCTGCTACATCCACCCCCATGTTATCTACACGATTAAATGTCCATGTGGGCTGAGTTATGTAGGTAAAACCTCTCTTTCTCTCAAACATAATTTGCGAACATAAACGTTCAATCAGGAGAAACGACAGGGATTATGCAGTCGCAAAATGTTTCAATGACCTGAAACATGACATTTCTAACTTTAGATTTTGTGGCATAGAGAAGGTTAATATATCAGACAAGAGGGTGTGATATAAATAATACTCAGAGCAAAATATGTTTCTGTATTTTCACCCTCCAGACAGAAATGCTTATACGTTATGTTGTAAATGTGAGTATTAATTATGCCCCCATTTCAGATTACTCTGATGTTTTTCTTGCGCTGTACCCAATGATGTATGAACACTTGCTTGGTAGGTCTATGTCCTCACTGTGGTTTTACAGACGTGTTAATACGTTTCATGTACACACTATTTGAATATCTATGAAAAGCACATTGTTATATTTGGTAGCACTTATTTGTTCTCTCGACTCCAACCACATTCGATGCGCGGAACGGATGTGGATATGTCTACATAATGGTGCTAATTTAAAATACTCACAAAAGGTGTGACGAAGGCCAAGAGGCCGATACGTAAAGCCGATACGTAAAGCTTAAAGAGCAGTGTTACTATGAAGAGCAGTGTACGGGTTTCTTCTTTTTTCTTCTTCATTTTCTTCAACTGTTACCATGCACCTGCAAAAAAGATAGCTCAGATGTGTGAGTGCCTTTTGAATTTTGAAATGTGGAAGTTGAAATGGTGCTGGAATAATGGAGGCAGCGCCTGTTTTCTTTGTGACTATTAACATTTTAAATGTGAATGTATTTGTCTTTTCACCTTTACAATCATTTCTAGATATTGTTTTAAACAGGAGGTTGCATGAAAGTACATGGAGGATTACTTGTCGTATACTGTTGAAACGTATTATTAAGTTATGAGTAATGGTTACGAAATCACCAAATTGAACAATTTCTGTGGTACTAACAGTACTTCCATTCATTTCACTTGCAGCGTTGGCCCGCTCTGTCAGACACTGACAAAAAAAATAGGCCTACACAAAACAATGCATATTGAGCAGTCCATTCGCATTTGTCTTGTTTGTAGTCTTCAGGAGGTCTGGGGGGCTGATGTATTGTTCTATAATGATGAAAGTTGGTTATTTGCAATCCCTTGTTTAAAAAGAAAACACTGGTACCGAATATGCGGCTGTAAGTGGTGCGGTAGTCCGCGTACATTTCCGTGTGCAGGCATGCATGTGTTTCCTCATGTCTTGCATGACCATAATCGGAAAGAGAAAGCATGCGCATGCTAGCACACGGAATAGTATCGCTCGAGTCCAACAAAATGTAATTGTAACGGTTCTATAACCACAGACGCTGGGAGACGGGAAGCAAGTACAGGGTGGGGTAACTTTCTCAAAACCAAGTGAAATATAATAAAAAAAATGTCGGGACACTTCTATAACATTACATTCACGTTAAAAAAGATAGATTTGGTTTAAAAAAAAGATTTCTCCTTTAATTAAATCTCATGAGCCAAATTCAATATGGAAGGTTTGTCATTTTTGGGTGTAGTACCACTACTATCCACTGGAGGGGAGCAAATCTGTACTCATTCAATGCACAGGTTCCAGGTGCTTCCAATGGTACCTGGTTGATACGGTCAGATATAGTTTGATAAAAATCGAACAAAAACTGAAATAAAAACAGCTTAGTCCTCGAAGTCGGGACACCAGTCAGCTCATGGGTTTATTAAAGGCATTTTGTTATCACACTGGATGTTACGAATTCACGGAAACATGGCTCACTGGAGAGACGCTATCGGAGTCGGTGCAGCCAGCGGGTTTCTCCACGCATCGCGCCGACAGAAACCAACATCTTTCTGGTAAGAAGAGGGGCGGGGGCGTATGCCTTATGGCTAACAAGACGTGGTGTGATCACAGAAACATACAGGAAACTCAAATCCTTCTGTTCACTTGATTTAGAATTCCTCACAATCAAATGTCGACCGCATTATCTACCAAGAGAATTCTCTTCGATGATAATCACAGCCGTATATATTCCCCCCCAAGCAGACACATCGATGGCTCTGAATGAACTTTATTTGACTCTTTGCAAACTGGAATCCATACATCCTGAGGCTGCATTCATTGTAGCTGGGGATTTTAACAAGGCTAATCTGAAAACAAGACTCACTAAATTGTATCAGCATATCGATTGCGCAACCAGGGCTGGCAAAACCTTGGATCATTGTTCTTCTAACTTCCGCGACGCATACAAGGCCCTGCCCCGCCCTCCTTTTGGAAAAGCTGACCACGACTACAAAAAGAAAACCAGCCCAGTCACGGACCACGAAGTCTTGCTCCCAGGCAGACTAAATAACTTTTTTGCCCGCTTTGAGGACAATACAGTGCCACTGACACGGCCTGCTGGAAACGAAAACATGCGGACTCTCCTTCACTGCAGACACGAGGTGAGGGTCTACAAAACATTTCACGGAAATGTCTTGTGTTAACTTTTGCCCCTTTGAGGACAATACAGTGCCACTGACAGCCTGCTGCAGGCCTTCACTGCAGCCGAGGTGAGTATAACATCCCTGCAGGCCCAGATGGCCCTCAGAGCATGCGCAGACCAGCTGGCTGGTGTGTTTACGGACATATTCAATCAATCCCTATACCAGTCTGCTGTTCCCACATGCTTCAAGAGGGCCACCATTGTTCCTGTTCCCAAGAAATCTAAGGTAACTGAGCTAAACGACTACCGCCCCCGTAGCACTCACTTCCGTCATCATGAAGTGCTTTGAGAGACTAGTCAAGGACCATATCACCTCCACCCTACCTGACACCCTAGACCCACTCCAATTTGCTTACCGCCCAAATAGGTCCACAGACGATGCAATCTCAACCACACTGCACACTGCCCTAACCCATTTGGACAAGAGGAATACCTATGTGAGAATGCTGTTCATCGACTACAGCTCGGCATTTAACACCATAGTACCCTCCAAGCTCGTCATCAAGCTCGAGACCCTGGGTCTCGACCCCGCCCTGTGCAACTGGGTACTGGACTTCCTGACGGGCCGCCCCCAGGTGGTGAGGGTAGGCAACAACCACTCCACCCCGCTGATCCTCAACACTGGGGCCCCACAAGGGTGCGTTCTGAGCCCTCTCCTGTACTTCCTGTTCACCCACGACTGCGTGGCCACGCACGCCTCCAACTCAATCATCAAGTTTGCGGACGACACAACAGTGGTAGGCTTGATTACCAACAACGACGAGACGGCCTACAGGGAGGAGGTGAGGGCCCTCGGAGTGTGGTGTCAGGAAAATAACCTCACACTCAACGTCAACAAAACTAAGGAGATGATTGTGGACTTCAGGAAACAGCAGAGGGAACACCCCCCTATCCACATCGATGGAACAGTAATGGAGAGGGTAGTAAGTTTTAAGTTCCTCGGCATACACATCACAGACAAACTGAATTGGTCCACCCACACAGACAGCATCGTGAAGAAGGCGCAGCAGCGCCTCTTCAACCTCAGGAGGCTGAAGAAATTCGGCTTGTCACCAAAAGCACTCAAACTTCTACAGATGCACAATCGAGAGCATCCTGGCAGGCTGTATCACCGCCTGGTACAGCAACTGCTCCGCCCACAACCGTAAGGCTCTCCAGAGGGTAGTGAGGTCTGCACAACGCATCACCGGGGGCAAACTACCTGCCCTCCAGGACACCTACACCACCCGATGTTACCGGAAGGCCATAAAGATCATCAAGAACAACAACCACCCGAGCCACTGCCTGTTCACCCCGCTATCATCCAGAAGGCGAGGTCAGTACAGGTGCATCAAAGCTGGGGCCGAGAGACTGAAAAACAGCTTCTATCTCAAGGCCATCAGACTGTTAAACAGCAACCACTAACATTGAGTGGCTGCTGCCAACACACTGACACAACTCCAGCCACTTTAATAATGGGAATTGATGGGAAATGATGTAAAATATATCACTAGCCACTTTAAACAATGCTACCTAATATAATGTTTACATACCTTACATTATTCATCTCATGTGTACACGTATATACTGTACTCTATCATCTACTGCATCTTTATGTAATACATGTATCACTAGCCACTTTAACTATGCCACTTTGTTTACATACTCATCTCATATGTATATACTGTACTCGATACCATCTACTGTATCTTGCCTATGCTGCTCTGTACCATCACTCATTCATATATCCTTATGTACATATTCTTTATCCCCTTACACTTGTGTATAAGACAATAGTTTTGGAATTGTTAGATTACTTGTTGGTTATTACTGCATTGTCGGAACTAGAAGCACAAGCATTTCGCTACACTCGCATTAACATCTGCTAACCATGTGTATGTGACAAATAAGATTTGATTTGAATTCCCTGCCAGTGACTCTTAACACAATCTCACAGCCCTCTCTCAGAGACAACAAACTGTCAGACTGACTCTTCAGTAGGCACCCCTCTGCCCGGCAGGAGCCTAGCATGCTAAGGGGTCATACACTGGCCCTTCACATCTATGACACTGGCCATTGGTTGGTCGCTAGGGGCTATTCCCAGGGGTCCAGTCATCGGCCCATCAGCCTGGCTCTGCAGGTCACTCTTCTTGCAGTCTCCTCCAAGCAGAGAGAGAGAGCAGCAAGCTCACCTCTGTCCTGGACAGCGACATCTCAATTTTATCTCTGGACCAATGGTAGGCATGTTTAAAAACCACTGCCATTTCCATCATTCCGAAACAATGTCTGTTGTATGTCAATAAAGTATCCTTGTGTGTAACTCTGAGGTTGCCTCATTCCCCTCTTACCGGGGGAGGTGCTAGCGGGTTACAGATTATCCCAAACGGAGAGTGGTTCTTCAACACTGCACAATGCACACTCAGGTGTCTTGATACTGACCTAAGCCTAAACTGATTCCTCTTACACTGCTGTGTAAATCCATCAGATCATGACATAGGATGCTACATCTTAGGCCTCTATCTACCACCATCCAGCTGAAACAACTCCAGCTTTTTTGTATTTGAAATGGGAGACATGAATTTACAATGACTATGCTAGTATCCATCAAAATAGAAACAGGTCAACCTGATACTGTGTTTTAGGATGGGGTAAATATCACAGTATAGGCTACACAGTACAGTACTTTCCCAGCCATTCATTTCAGACATGAAGTTTATTAATTCTGAAATGGACATTTCCTGTTTTGATGTAATAGCTGATATTACTCATGGGGCACCTTTCTTCATTAGAGGCTGTACACCAGCATTTCCACACACTGCCCGAGTTCACTACCTGAGAGGTGAAGATACCAACGAATACCCATCAAACTTTATTCTAGATCTGGCTGAATATGTTTTGACGTTGAAGTATTTGTGACCCGTTACAGAAAGCTGGGCATGTGACGCACGTTACTACTTCACAGGAGAGGCATTTGAACGTATTTTCATCAATGTGCGTTTTTGTTGTTGCAGAAATGCTTAAAAACTTATGTAATCTATGAATAAAATGTGAAATTACAATGTTGTTTAGACATGGAGAAAATACAGACTCTTGCCTAGCTGTGATTGGTTTAGATAATGAGGGGCTGGGATATTTATGAGAAAAAGAGTCCATTTCGTCACTCAAGGCTTCTCTGTGAAACGGCAAATTTGAAAGATCCATTTACTAATATTTTCATCATCGACTACATGCAAAGTGTAGCTACAGCTTTCAATACCAGTGTTGTCCTGAATACAGCTGCTGGTATCTTATCGACACAGCTCTGTCTTCTGTGACTAAATCAGTCTGGACTGGTTGAAGCCGAGTGGGAAGGATTATTTAGAAAGTGTTTTAGTCTGCCGTGAATCATCGTAATCCACACACCGATAAGAGTCTATAGTTAAAATGCCAAGATAGCTACATGTACTGTACATCAGATGATCAGGTGTATCCTGTTTCTACAACTTGATATGTTAAATTAAATTGATTGGACATGATTTGGAAAGGCACACACACTTGTCTATATAAAAGGTACCACAGTTGACAGTGCATGACAGAGCAAAAACCAAGCCATGAGGTCGAAGGAATTTTCCGTAGAGCTCCGAGACAGGATTGTGTCGAAAAAAACAAGATCTGGGGAAAGGTACCAAAACATTTCTGCAGCATTGAAGGTCCCCAAGAACACAGAAGTTTGGAACCGCCAAGACTCTTCCTAGAACTGGCCGTCCGGCCAAACTGAGCAATCGGGGGAGAAGGGCCTTGGTCAGGGAGGTGCCCAAGAATCCGGTGGTCACTCTGACAGAGCTCCAGCGTTCCTCTGTGGAGATGGGAGAACCTTCTAGAAGGACAACCATCTCAGTAGCACTCAACCAATCAGGCCTTAATAGTAGTGTGGCCAGACAGAAGCCACTCCTCAGTAAACGACACGACTTCCCACTTGGAGTTTGCCTAAAGGACTCTGAGACCATGAGAGACAAGAAACCAAGATCTTTGGCCTGAATGCCAAGTCTCATGTCTGGAGGAAACCTGGCACCATCTCTACGGTAAAGCATGGTGGTGGCAGCATCATGCTTGGGGATCTTTTTCAGCGGCTGGGACTGTGAGACTACTCATAATCGAAGGAAAGATAAATGGAGCAAAGTACTGTACAGTGAGATCCTTGATGAAAACCTACTCCAGAGCACCCAGGACCTCAGACTGAGGCGAAGGTTCCTTCCAACCGGACTGGTGCATTGAAGGTCCCCAAGAACACAGTGGCCTCCCTCATTCTTAAATGGAAGAAGTTAGGAACCACCAAGACTTCCTAGAGCTGTCCGCCCAGCCAAACTGAGCAATCAGTGGAGAAGGGCCTTGGTCAGGGAATTGACCAAGAACCCACTGGTCACGCTGACAGAGCTCCAGAGTTCCTCTGTGGAGATGGGAGAACCTTCCAGAAGGACAACCGTTGCTGCAGCACTCCACACATCAATCAAATGTATTTGTAGTCCTTTTTACATCAGCCTATGTCACAAAGTGCTATACAGAAACCCAGCCTAAAACCCCAAACAGCAAGTTATCCAAATGTAGAAGCATGGTGGCTAGGAAAAACTCCCTAGAAAGAAACCTAGAGAGGAACCAACCAGTCCTCTTCTGGCTGTGCCGGGTGGAGATTATAATAATACATGGCCAAGATGTTCAAACTTTCATAGATGACCAGCAGGGTCAAATAATATTAATCACAGTGGTGGTAGAGGGTGCAACAGGTCAGCACCTCAGGAGTAAATGACAGTTGGTTTTTCATAGCCAATCATTCAGAGTAGGAGACAGCAGGTGCGGTAGAGAGAGTCAAAAACAGCAGGTCCGGGACAAGGTAGCACGTCCGGTGAATAGGTCAGGGTTCCATAGCCGCAGGCAGAACAGTTGAAACTAGAGCAGCAGCACGACCAGATGGACTGGGGACAGCAAGGAGTCATCAGGCAAGGTAGTCCTAAGGCATTGTCCTAAAGCTCAGGTCCTCCGAGAGAAGAGAGAAAGAGAGTGAGCATACTTTAATTTACACAGGACACCGAATAAGACAGGAGAAATACTCCAGATATAACAGACTGATCCTACCCCCCCGACACAAACTATTGCAGCATAAATACTGGAGGCTGAGACAGGAGTGGTCGGGAGACACTGTGGCCCCGTCCGACGATACCGGGCCAACCAGGCAGGATATAACCCCATCCACTTTGCCAAAGCACAGCCCCCACACCACTGGAGGGATATATTCAAACCACCAACTTGCTGAGACACGGCCGAGTATAGCCCACGAAGATCTCCCCCACGGCACGAACCCGGGGCCTTTATAGTAGAGTGGCCAGACGGAAGTCACTCCTCAGTAAAAGGCATATGACAGCCCACTTGGAGTTTGCCAAAAGGCACCTAAAGCACTCTCAGACCATGAGAAACAAGATTCTCTGGTCTGATTAAATGAAGATTGAACTCTTTGGCCTGAATGCCAAGCGTCACATCTGTAAGAAACCTGGCACCATCCCTACGGTGAAGCATGGTGGTGTCAGCATCATGCTGTGGAGATGTTTTTCAGCAGCAGGGACTGGGAGACTAGTCAGGATCAAGGGAAAGGTGAACCAAGCAAAGTACAGAGAGATCCTTGAGGAAAACCTGCTACAGAGTGCTCAGGACCTCAGACTGGGGCGAAGGTTCACCTTCCAACTGGACAACCCTAAACACACAGCCAAGACAACGCAGAAGTGGCTTCGGGACAAGTTTCTGAATGTCCTTGAGTGGCCCAGCCCGGACTTGAGCCCGGACTTGAACCCGATCGAACATCTCTGGAGAGACCTGAAAATAGCTGTCCAGCGACGCTTCCCATCCAACCTGACAGAGCATGAGAGGATCTGCAGAAAACAGTTGGAGAAAATCCCCAAATACAGGTGTACCAAACTTGTAGCGTCATACACAAGAAGACTCAAGGCTGTAATCGATGCCAAAGGTGCTCAACAACATGCTGAGTAAAGGGTTTGATTTCCTACGTAAATGGGATATTTCCGTTTATTTTTATGAAAAAACTGTTTTTGCTTTGTCATTATGAGGTATTATGTGTATATTGGTGAGGGAAAAACAATTTAATCCATTCTAGAATAAGGCTGTAACGTAACACAATGTGGAAAAAGTCAGGGGTCTGAATACTTTCCGAATGCACTGTAAAGTAGAGACAGTTTGGCATGTCAAGTCAATGCTTTCTCAGTCTGCCTTGCAATATGATCCAGAGTATTAATACACACACATAATTGTGTTATTCAAAAGTGTCACATTTCTAGGAAATCAGGGCAGTGACTTTATACAAACAATAGCATTACTTGTGGAGTCAGACAAGCATGAGAATATTTTTTATTTATAACATTATTCTTTAAAGAATTATTGGTTGATCAGATTAGAGCCAAAGCAAATTAGCAGTTACTGGAATTACTCCACAGAAATTAAGCATGGGAAACATGCAAGACATGAAATGATACATTTTATTTTCATTCACAATAACTGACATAACTGGACCTGTCACGAATATTCCGACGGTGGCTCTCCTTCTGGTTCAGGTGGCGCTCGGCGGTCGTCGTCGCCGGTCTACTAGCTGCCACCGATCCTTTGTTCTGTGTTTGTTTGTTTTTGTCTAATTGGTTTCACCTGTTCCTTGTTTGGTTGTTAGGGTGGGGTTATTTAAGTTCGTTTAGCCCGCTGTTTGTGCGGGCTTGTTCATTCTGTATGTGTTAGAGTGGTTAGTGTTTTCATCGGGTTTCTCGTTGTCCTTATATTTCACGTTAGGGTACATTTTTGTTTTGTAGTTATACCGGGTTTGGGTATACTATTTTGTTCCTGTGATTATTTTGGACATTAAAGCGTGTTTTTCCCGCATCCTTTGCTCTCTGCGCCTGACTCCACACCTATTCACTCATTGAGCGTTACAGGACCTCTTGCGATTTCCATAACAGAGTTGATTAGGAATTTGTTTCAGTGCACCTCATACAAACAGACAGTAAAAACATCCATAAAAGCATTCGTATTTTATCAATATTCTAGATCTCGAGGGCCTCTGTACATACTGGTGACAAGTGCCAACCAGTATAGTATTGTCCTCACTAAAGTGCCAGTCAAAGAAAGCTACTAGACTTGAGACACAGACGCAGCCACAATGTGTGTCCTCAAGGTGCCACCCGGGGGTTGGCAGGAGGCAAAGAAGTCCTTGCGGGCGAACATGATGACCTCGCTCAGTTTTCGTAGTAGCAGGAACTGCAGGAAGTCGACCCATCATGGCTTGGAGCTCTGGGTGCTGCCGCTGGTACAAGGCATCTTCAACTCCTGTAACACACATGTCAGGTCATGTTGGAAACTTAGGGGTTAGTGGTTTGTGTGTACCTGTGTATGTGTGTACTTGGGGTATGACCAGTAAGAGCCTCATGTTGACAGAGCCCACCTGCACTCGGGTGGCCAGGTGCCTAAACAGGAACAGGATATGACGACAAAGAGAGAAAGAGATGAATGGAGCACTGGTGTCTTGTATGTAAATTACATTTGCTTGATTTATTGATTGTTTAAGTAGAGTGACCTCTTACTCGTCAGGTAGGAAGTAGCAGTCCCAATGTAACGGATGTGAAACGGCTAGCTTAGTTAGCGGTGCGCGCTAAATAGCGTTTCAATCGGTGACGTCACTTGCTCTTAGACCTTGAAGTAGTGGTTCCCCTTGCTCTGCGAGGGCCGTGGCTTTTGTGGAGCGATGGGTAACGATGCTTCGTGGGTGACTGTTGTTGATGTGTGCAGAGGGTCCCTGGTTCGCGCCCGGATATGGGCGAGGGGACGGTCTAAAGTTATACTGTTACACCAACACTGCCAAGTGGCTGGGATGTCCTCCAACTGAATCCACTGTCCCCAAACATCTGCTGTCTGCACCCTAGATCCCTCTGAAGACAGATAGACCTGGGTGTTGCCGCAGGTACTACGCATGCTCCGCCTTCAACTCCTCCCATAACATACACATACACACAAGTCAGGTCCTGTTGGAAACTTAGGGGTTCGTGGTTTAAGAGTAAGGGGCTAGGGTGACAGTAGGGGGTAACGGATGGCTTTGAGGGAAAGACTAATATGTCACCTTCAGGAACTTTGAGGGAATCTGCATGGCCTCCCACACCAGACACCTCTTCTCAAACACGTGCTTATCATCCCTCACCTGATACACAACACACAAACATGTAAATAGGGGAACACTCTTAATAGTGTGTGTGTGTGTGTGTGTGTGTGTACCTGTGTATGTGTGTGTTTGGGGCGGGAGCAGCAGGAGCTTCATGTGAGGGGAGAGTCCACATGCACTCGGCTGGCAACGTACAAGTAGAAGTGATGTCCACTTACCCGTCAGGTAGGAAGTAGCAAGTAACAGTGCCAACACTGTCAAGTGGCTGGGATGTCCTCCACTGAATTCACTGTCCTCTCCTCTCCTCTCCATGCCAAACACCTCTACCACCATCTACACCCCAGATCCCTCTGACCATATATAGACCACACATGAACCACACAAGATGGTCAATAATAGACGGTCAAATCAAACACAATTGAGAACACAAACTTCATAGAACAGGGAATTTGTAGCTCGGCAATAACGTTAGCTAGCTTGTCTAGCCACAACAGTTGTGGTGATTTGGCTACAAACCAATTACACTCACTTGAGACTGTGTGGTTAGCTAGTTGCCCTAACGGTAACGCTAGCTTATGTTAACTAACGTTACACTAGGAACAAAATCAAAACGCACCCTCCCCTTTCCCGCCTACCTTGACAGTGCTTGTTTTCTGATATCTGAAGCGAAAAACGGTACCTCTGTCAATTTCGATCAACTTGAAATAAAAGAAAACTGATAACGAGTGGTGAATCACTATCCGTCATCCTGGTTAATGTAGGATAGCCATCGTCTAGAAGGTACACGGACCCTGCCGGCCTAGTCTAGGATCAGATGGGGCCATTAGTGGAATAGTGGTGATGTTTTAATGGGTGTCGAGTTAGTTGGTAGGGCAACTAACTCTACACCGGACTCGCACTAGGTGGTGGTGTATGCACCTTTCAGTGTATGCACCTTTTAATTTAAAGAAGAAGAAGCAGACAAAGATTTTTAGAACTACACATACATAGACCACAGCCTGTCGTTTCAAAGGGAAACAAATGAGCCATAGTGGGCAGAACAAGCAAGGAGGTGGGCAGAGCCAAGCACGAGCTAACAAGATTCTAGCATGCATTTGCAGGGTTCCGTTGTGGAATGCCTACTCTGTAAAGTCCACGTGTGCAATAACTCAATTCACCTTCACACTCCTTTTTTTTCTTTGGCAAAGGGTAAAGTCTACAAAACTTTGTCCACTCTATTCCTAACAGATTGTAATTTTGGGAACAGAAAACTATTTTGAAATCAAATGTTTCATCGATGAGTAAATTAGCAGAATGTCGGCCAAAATCCATCTCTTCCATCTTCTCCCACTGCCGGTGTTGTGCCAAAAATCTCCCCCTTGCCAGAATTCTCCCCCCTTCTAATTTCCATAATTTGTGGCTAGAGTCAAATGCTTTATGTGGCAGACATCAGAGTCAGGAAAGGAAACCAAAATTAATAATGTTATATTAAGTTATATTAAAACATAGAGGAGGGAGTAAAATGTTGTCAAACAAACATTTCAGAGCAACTATGGCAAAATTATTATTCTTACACTTTAAAAAAAACTAGTTGAAGAGGACATAGGAGAGATGAAGAATTTTGGCAGAGATTTATTTATAGATGAATACAAAATCAGCAGCGGATTTGAGTACGGGCGACATGGGCAGCCGCCCGGGTGCAGGCGGGGCAGGTGCCATACAAGCTAGAACAGCCACATACACTTGAAACAAATAGACAGACCGAAAACTACAGACAAAAATAGTTCTGCTACTAAGATAAGTGAAATGTAGGCTAAACTGACAACAGAGTGAAGAGCAAAAATCTCAACTAGCAAGCAAGTTGCAGAGGGGGGGGGGGGTTCTGGCAGGGGGAATTCTGGTACGGGGGAGATTTTCGGCACAACACCAGCCACCGGGCTTCCTCACGCTAACATATACATCTGGTGAAATATCTGTCTCATTGTTCTATCTGTGAAGCAGCTCTTGGGTTGTACTTTTGCATTAGCCCCCATTGCAGCAGCACCCTTAGAAAAAAAGATTTACGATTTTAAAAGTGCAGGAACTACAGTCGACTGTTGTATTTTGGACGCAGTAATTGCAGAATAACCACAGTTGAACTTGGGGATGCACTGTAATCCTGAGTAACAACAGAGCAACAAAAGTTCAAAACTTCTCACAAGATTATTGCAGGAAGAGAGTAAAGTATGTACTATCTATCAAACTATTTCTGAAACCAAGCCAAAACATAGCAACATAGCAGAATGTAGGGCTGTACGTGTACATTCCTATATAGGGATATAACTACATGTACATATTACCTCAATTATCTCAACTAACCGGAACCCCCGCACATTGACTCGGTACCAGTACCCCCTGTAATATAGCCTCGCAACTCATTTTATTGTTGCTCCTTAATTATTGTTACTTCAGTTTATTTTAGTTAACACTTTTTCTCCTAAAACTAACTGCATTGTTGGTTAAGGGTGTGTAAGTAAGCATTTCACGGTAAGGTCTCTACACCTGTTGCATTCGGTGCATGTGACAAATAACATTTCATTTGATGAAAACATTTCCATGACAATGACCATGCTGTAGGAATTGGCAAGACAGCGCAGACTAATCTGGAACAAGACTAATAATGAGAAGGGCATTACAGCGAACATGGGTTCAGTGATGTCTCTGTTGTGGAGAGGGATGGGGTTTGAGGGGCTGACATCCACAGCATGAGTGCTACACAAGTGCAGAAGACCAAAGTGTCTGGACTTCTCCAGCTGCTCTTCTGTGGTGAAGTCAAACTCCTCCTCCAGGGCATGCAGGCGAAAGTGACCCGTGGCTCTGTCTCTCTGCTCACAGGCCTGCTATTGGTCAAACAATATGAAATGCTCACTTCAAACGTCCACTTCAAACCAAGTGTTCTGGGCAAGCTTTCATGTTTCAGCAATCTAGCGGTTTCCTGATTCGAATCCATAGCAACTACTGAGTGTTTTGAATCAACAACACAGCGTTGGGTTTATTTTGATAGAATACAAGTGTATGTTCTGAGTACAGTGTTACCACTCACCCTAATGAGTTCTGTGGGTTTCGTGTTAGCAGGGTAGTTGGGGTCAAACTGAAGGTCCCTGATCCATTCAAGCCTACTCGCATTGGGACCGCTGGCCATGGGTCTACAGGTAATGTAACATGGTTAGGGTTTCTATTGCAAGTCAGACTAAAGAAAAGCCTTCAATTCACAAAGTAACAGACCCCCCCGTGCAAACTGGCTCTAACCAGAGTAGAAAGAGGAGTGGGAGGCGCCTATGCACAACCGAGCAAGAGGACAAGTACATTAGAGTGTCTAGTTTGAGAAACCGACGCCTCACAAGTACTCAACTGGCAGCTTCATTAAATAGTACCCGCAAAAACACCAGTCTCCACGTCAACAGTGAAGAGGCGACTCTGGGATTCTGGCCTTTTAGGCAGGTCCTCTGTCCGTGTTCTTTTGCCCATCTTAATCTCTTATTTTTATTGGACAGTTAGAGATATGGCTTTTTATTTTTTATGGAATATCTACATTGGCGTACAGAGGCACATTATCGGCAACCATCACTCCTGTGTTCCAATGGCACGTTGTGTTAGCTAATCCAAGTTCATTTTAAAAGGCTAATTGATCATTAGAAAACCCTTTTGCAATTATGTTAGCACAGCTGAAAACTGTTGTTCTGAATAAAGAAGCAATAAAACTGGCCTTTAGACTAGTTGAGTATCTGGAGCATCAGCATTTGTGGGTTCGGTTACAGGTTCAAAATAGCCAGAAACAAATAACTGTCTTCTGAAACTCATCAGTCTATTCTTGTTCTGAGAAAAGAAGGCTATTCCTTGTGAGAAATTGCCAAGAAACTGAACATCTCGTACAACGCTGTGTACTACTCCGTTCACAGAATAGAGCAAACTGTCTCTAACCAGAATAGAAAGAGGAGTGGGAGGCCCAGGTGCACAACTAAGCAAGAGGACAAGTACATTAGAATGTCTAGTTTGAGAAACAGACGCCTCACAAGTCCTCAACTGGCAGCTTCATTAAAGTACCTGCAAAACACTAGTCTCAACGTCAACATTGAAGAGACTCCGGGATGCTGGCCTTCTAGGCAGAGTTGCAAAGAAAAAGCAATATCTCAGGCTGGACAATAAAAAGAAGTGTAAGATGGGCAAAAGAACACAGACACTGGACAGAGGAAGTTTGGAAAAAAGTGTTATGGACAGATTAATCTAAGTTTGAGGTGTTCGGATCACAAAGAAGAACATTCGTGAGACGCAGAAAAAAATAAAAGATGCTGGAGGAGTGCTTGACTCCATCTGTCAAGCATGTTGGAGGCAATGTGATGGTCTGGGGGTGCTTTGGTGGTGGTAAAGTGGGAGCTTTTTACAGGGTATAAGGGATCTTGAAGGAAGGCTATCACTCCATTTTGCAACGCCATGCCCTGTGGACGGCACTTAATTGGAGCAAATTTCCTCCTACAACAGGACAATGACCCAAAGCACAGCTCCAAACTATGCAATAACTATTTAGGGAGGAGGCAGTCAGCTGGTATTCTGTCTATAATGAAGTGGCCAGCAGTCACCGGATCTCAACCCTATTGAGCTGTTGTGGGAGCAGCTTGACCGTATGAAGTGCCTATCAAGCCAATCCAACTTGTGGGAGGTGCTTCAGGAAGCATGGGGTTAAATCTCTTCAGATTACCTCAACAAATTGACAACTAGAATGCCAAAGGTCTGCAAGGCTGTAATTGCTGCAAATGGAAGATTCTTTGACAAAAGCTAAGTTTGAAGGACAAAATGATTATTTATAACCTTGTCAACATCTTGACTATATTTCCTATCCATTTTGCAACTCATTTTATGTATGTTTTCATGGAAAACAAGGACATTTATAAGTGACCCTAAACTTTTGACCGGTAGTGAACATACAGTTGAAGTTGGAAGTTTACATACCCTTAGGTTGGAGTCATTAAAACTTGTTTTTCAACCACTTTTTCAACTAAATATCATTTTGGCAAGTCGGTTAAGACATCTACTTTCTGCATGACAGAAGTCATTTTTCCAAAAATTATTTACAGATACAGTGAATTATAAGTGAAATCTGTATCACAATTCCAGTTGGTCAGAAGTTTACATACACTAATTGACTGTGCCTTTAAACAGCTTGGAAAATTCCAGAAAATTATGTCATGGCTTTAGAAGCTTATGATAGGTTAATTGACATCATTGGAGTCAATTGGAGGTGTACCTGTAGATGCATTTCATGGCCTACCTTCAAATCCGTGCATCTTTGCTTGACATCATGGGAAAATCAAAATAAATCAACCAAGACCTCAGAAAAAAAATTGTAAACCTCCACAAGTCTGGTTCATCCTTGGGAGCAATTTCCAAACGCCTGAAGGTACCACGTTCATCTGTACAAACAGTAGTATGCAAGTATAAACACCATGGGACATCGCAGCCATCATACCGCTCAGGAAGGAGATGCATTCTGTCTCCTAGAGATTAATGTAGTTTGGTGCGAAAAGTGCAAATCAATCCCAGAACAACAGCAAAGGACCTTGTGAAGATGCTGGAGGAAACAGGTACAAAAGTATCTATATCCACAGTAAAATGAGTTCTATATCAACATAACCTGAAATGCCACTCAGCAAGGAAGAAGGCACTGCTCCAAAACCGCCATAAAAAACCCAGACTACGGTTTGCAACTGCACATGGGGACAAAGATCGTACTTTTTGGAGAAATGTCCTCTGGTCTGATGAAACATAAATAGAACCTTTTGGCCATAATGACCATCGTTATGTTTGGAGGAAAAACGGAGAGGCTTGCAAGCCGAAGAACACCATCCCAACCGTGAAGCACAGGGGTGGCAGCATCATGTTGTGGGGGTGCTTTGCTGCAGGAGGGACTGGTGCACTTCACAAAATAGATGGCATCATGAGGAGGAAAATTACGTGGATATATTGAAGCAACATCTCAATACATCAGTCAGGAAGTTGAAGCTTCGTTGCAAATGGGTCTTCCAAATGGTCAATGACCCCAAGCATACTTCCAAAGTTGTGGCAAAATGGCTTAAGGACAACAAAGTCAAGGTATTGGAGTGGCCATCACAAAGTCCTGACCTCAATCCTATGGAAAATGTGTGGGTAGAACTGAAAAAGCATGTGCAAGCAAGGGGGCCTACAAACCTGACTCAGTTACCCCAGCTCTGTCAGGAGGAATGGGCCAAATTTCTCGCAACTTATTGTGGGAAGCTTGTGGAAGGCTACCCGAAACGTTTGACCCGAGTTAAACAATATAATGGCAATGCTACCAAATACTAATTGAGTGTATGTAAACTACTGAACCCACTAGGAATGTGATGAGATAAATAAATCACTCTACTATTATTCTGACATTTCACATTCTTAAAATAAACTGGTAATTCTAACTGACCTAAGACAGGGCATTTTTACAAGGATTAAATGTCAGAAATCGTGAAACTGAGTTTAAATGTATTTGGCTAAGGTGTATTTAAACTTCTGACTTCAACTTTAGGTAAAATATATTTTTTTATACATATATGGATGTATAATATCACAGCCATTTTTGTACAATTTTCACCAAATGCATATTCTTCATTATTGTTGGGTTACCTGTTGTGAGAGTGTATCAGTGGTAGGTTCATTCTTCTCCAACTCATCAAATTTATGGCAGAAGAAAAGAACGGCTTCTTCCTTTGAGCATGACTCCAAAGAGAAAAGCAACAAAGGCAGTCCAGATAAGAGAAATGCACTCTCATTTAAGTTAGTCTGTAGCAAATCAATAGTACAACCAAACACAATACATTGGTCAGTAATGTCTGTAATTTTTTGTTTTTATTTAACAAATTCTTATTTACAATGAGGGCCAACCCCGGACGACACTGGGCCAATTGTGCACCGCCCTATGGGACTCCCAATCATGGCCAGTTGTGATACAGCCTGGATTCGAAACCAGGGTCTGTAGTGACGCCTCTAGCACTGAAATGCGCTGCCTTAGACCGCTGAGCCACCTGGGAGCCATAATGCAAAAATGACAAGACCTGTATTTTCCCTACCTGCTCGTCAGCAATTTTCTGAGGTTCTTTTATTCTCACTTCTCTTGATTTTACATTGAAGAGTTTTTCACTAAATGAGGAAACATAAGAAGAATGACAAGACCAGCCTGTTCACATATCATGATTAGAGCGTCTATTGAGGATTGATAGACTGACTCTAACCACAACTAGATATCTCACCTGGAGCATGAGTCTACCTTTTTCTTGACTTCTGCTGAGCCTGATATGAGGGTGCTGTGGTATCACTCTCAAATTTGGTCAACAAGCGGAGTCAGTAAACAGACACAACAACAATCAAATGCACAATTCACTACTGATTTTTATTTTTTAAAGCAGTATGCCAAATGCCTTATTCTCTAAAGCAATCCTCGAAATAAATGCCAGATGGATGTGTCCTACAGAAGTGTTTCTCTAGTGCCAAGCGATAGCCTATTTCCTCAAGCTTCACCTTGAACTTGAGCAAAAATGAGATAACTGAATTTAAGAAATGCCTAAGTACCCACAAACTCTTCTAGTGAGACCTGGCCTCCAAGTCACCATGGTGGCCAAACTAAAACAAACTAGAACAAACACTTAAACAAACTCTGATAAAATACCAGTAATACAATCATGGTTAAAATGTAGGAAAATAAGTAGCTAGCTAGACTCTCAACACAGATGAAAGGGGTTAGTTAGCTAGCTAGTTATCATATTTGTCTCAGTATAGCTAGCTAGTTTGCTAGTTAGGTTCCTGCCAAATGCATAATGCTAGCTAGCTAGAACTTGATAGGAAGCTGTCTGAAGAAAAGCCTAACTGTTGCTAGATAGCAGCTAATTCTATACTATACCCAACAAAAGTCTGAGATGTTTTCCCCATAATTCCACTTTGCCATAATTTCACTGCTCCACTGTGTTAGCTAGCTATGGCCATCTATTGCCAGACCATACAGTGTGCGCTAAATAAACATTATCCTCTTTGCATGAGCCTGGCACTGACAGTTTCAGCACTGGTCAGCTCCTGATGCTGAAACTCAACTATGACAGCTGGTGGCTTCTTGCAGAAATAATCATTTTTGATTGTACAAATTTGTACAAATTTAGCAGCTGGACACTTCAAAAATACATTTGAGCTAGACCATTTTTTTGAAAGATGCGACTTTGTGACTCACAAGAAAAGTTTTAAAGATTTTAATGTTGATGAAGCTTTGATAGACAGTTACATTAATTGTATTATTTATTTTATCACCATGAGGTTTGAGTTACAACAGGTTGGTTTCACAGAGTGAGTAACATACTGTACCTTTTCAAATCAAATCAAATGTTATTGGTCACATACACATATTTAGCAGATGTTAGTGCGGGTGTAGCGAAATGCTTGTGTTCCTAGCTCCAACAGTGCAGTAGTATCTAAAAACGATTAACAACAAAACACACATATCTAAAAGTAAAAGAATGGAATATAGAAATATTAGATTGAGCAATGTCGGAGTGGCATTGACTAAAATACAGTAGAATAGAATAAAGTATATACATATGAGATGAGTAAAGCAGTATGTAAATGTTATTAAAGTGACTAGTTTTCCATTATTAAAGTGGCCAGTGATTCCAAGTCTATGTATATAGGGCAGCAGCCTCTAAGGTACAGGGTTGCCTAACTGAGTGGAAGCTGGCTAGTGATGGCTATTAAACAGTCTGATGGCCTTGAGATAGAAGCTGTTTTTCAGTCTCTCGGTCCCAGCTTTGATGCACCTGTACTTACCTCGCCTTCTGGATAACAGTGAACAGGCTGTGGTTTGGGTGGTTGATGTCCTTGAAGATCTTTTTGGCTTTCCTGTGACATCGGGTGCTGTGTAGGTGTCCTGGAAGGCAGGTAGTTGCCACCGGTGATTTGTTGGGCAGACCACACCACTCTCTGGAGAGCACTGCGGTTGCGGGCATTGCAGTTGCCATACCAGGCGATGATACAGCCCGAAAGGATGCTCTCAACTGTACATCTATAAAAGTTTGTCAGGATTTTAGGGGCCAAGACAAATTTCTTCAGCCTCCTGAGGTTGAACAGGCACCGTTGGTAAAGGTTCTCTGTTGAATGACAGGAGCGTGGGAGGGCTTTTGTCAATTAAAAAAGGGAAAAAAGTCATTCCTGCGAGGAGCTTCTTCTTTTTTTTGCCGCTTTGTGCACTTCCTCTTTAATGTGCTTTTCGATTGGTCGCTGAAATGACTTGTAACCAATCAGCTGGCGCCTGCTATGGAGGAAAGAATAAATGCAAGATGGCTCCTCATATAAAATCAGCCTCCTGGGTTCCCTTTAGCGAACACAAAAATTACTCTTTAAATCTCATTCGATTAAAGTACTTATCTGGGAGTAGTTCAGAAGGTTAATACAAGGTTCAAGGTGATATAAGTTTAATAAATTACATTTTTCGGAGGAAGAAATTATTCAAGAGAAAAGAGGGACCTACTTTGAAGACCTGATTTGATGAACTCATTTCGACAGGTTTCGGGTGGTGAGCTGTGAGAAGAGACGCACTAGCGGCCTCCTTTTGCTAGGCTAGCTGGCGCTTTGGATTAGCGTCAAGTAAAGCGGATAACTTTAAATAAATGATCGCTCCTGTTCAATACGGATCACAAAAGAGCACATTTACACGTTAAATTAATCGTCATGGCCGTTTCAAGGTGAGATTCCCTAACTATGTATTTAATGTCCAATATTATTAACTTAGCCACTAGTTATCTAGCTTGTTAGCATGAACAAGCAATGGCATGGTGTTGATGGCTCGCTAGCCTAACACACAACGGCCGGTGGTGGTTCATGAAACCGGGCCAACCGCGCTTGGGTTCATGGCATTCGTTTTTCAACTAGGTAACGTTAGTTCTAGCCAAACAACAGTTTTAACTACCTAAGTTATATAGCAAGTTTAGCCAGGCAGTTTACTACCGAACTACTAGCTACAAAAACGACAGCAATTCCTAATTCGTTAACGTTAAGTAGATAATTTTAGTAAGTTGCCAGCAGACCTGTCGCATGTAATTGATCGTGATGAAATGATCTTAAAGCCATGTTAGCTGTTACTTGATGTGCCATCTGCTTGCAAATGTGCCAGTATGTCATCTTGTGAATTAGAATATCGCTCATGTTTCATCCAGAGATTTATTTTAATGAGATGACTTTCCCAAACGTATGGTTACTGTAGGGTGGTTTGTTTCACACGTGTCATATCCAGCATGTGTAAATGAGTTTGCTCTAAATAACATGGACAATGGTTTCTGTTCTTAATTTCATGTGGCAGGTAGCCTAGTGGTTAGAGCGTCGGGCCAGTAACCCGAAAGGTTGCAAGATCGAATCCCCGAGCTGACAAGGTAGAAATCTGTCATTCTGCCTCTGAGCAAGGCAGTTAACCCATTGTTCCCCGGGCTGGATATCGATAAAGGCAGCCCCCACACCTTCAGAGGGGTTAGGTTAAATGCGGAAGACACATTTTAGTTGATGGCATTCAGTTGTTCGTTCAGGTTTGCAAGAGGATGCATATTTGAAGCCTTCAGCTAATGCTTTAGTGGTGGATTTGGCTCTGGTTAGCCCCTGCAGTCTTAAACCATGCCCGCTATATACTCAATTGGCAGTGGTGATTGCCTGCCCAATGGAGCCCCTTATTGTTTTTAGCTGATAGGAGTGGAACATGGTGTGGTTGTCTGCTGCAATAGCCCATTTGTGACAAGGATCAACAAGTTGTGCGCTCTGAGATACCGATCTGCACACCACTGTTATACTACACCGTTATTTATCAGTTTGTGGCCTGCCTGTTAGCACGATTCTTGCCATTCGCCTTTGACCTCTCTCAATGAGCTGTTTTCACCCACAGGACTGCCACCGACTGGATGTTTTTTTTGTTTGTCTCACCATTCTCTGTAAATCATTGACACTGTCCAGGAGGCCAACCATTTCTGAGACACTGGATCTGGCACGCCTGGCACCGACGATCATACCACGCTCAGTCGCTTAGGTCACTCGTTTTGCCCATTCTAACATTCACATGACTCGCTGTCTGTAGGATTGATACATTTTTGTGAATGGGGTGTTGTACCTACTAAACTGCCTGGTGACTGTATATCCATAAACGTGACCTGAAGGCTACCTGGATGCAGTGATCCATTGACTGTTAGCCAGGCTCCAGACAACTTCTGGATCTTGAATTTCAATGATATGTGCTTTGTCTGAACATCCGCTTATATTTTTATATCAAATTACCTAGTAGGTAGTACAATAACAAATCAAAACATTTCCACCTGGATCATTTGAATGCTCAAAGGGTAAAATGTTTTTTGTTGCCCTGCCTAAACTATTCCTAATCCAAACAAGATGTACCTCAACCAGAACTGCATTAATGTTTAGTCAAGAGATATTGGATTTGTTTTACTGAGTGGCTGGGCATGTTGCCACTGCACAGAATCCAGTTTTTTCATTCTTAAAAAAATGGCCCTCTTTATTTTTAGCAGAGTTGTGTTAAATACTCTTTATCTCGCGCACGGTATACTCTAGGAAGTTCAAGTTCTACAACGCTCCACGGAGTTCGTTGTTCTGTTACATTTGGAAGTTTAATGTTCTCTCATATGCAATGGAGCTCAATGCATGCATAGTATATTTGTATCTACTTTTTTTTTTCTCCCACTCTCGTCTTCCAGGCTTGATCGTCTTTTTATCCTGCTTGACACTGGAACTACTCCGGTGACGAGGAAGACTGCTGCCCAACAGCTGGGAGATGTGGTCAAACTCCACCCACATGAGCTCAACAACCTTTTGTCGAAGGTATGTCTCCTCTTCCTCCATGAGTGCCCACAGTTGGGTCCCTATCTACACCAGGGTCGTATTCAGTGGGCACCAAAAGGAAGAAAAGACTGAAATAGGGAGTGACTACTTGAACTTGTCTGAGAAATGTTTGTCTTCATTTTGCTACAGCATGTGCTAATGGAGTCCACACTGTTGTCAGCTCCCTACCCCCTTGCTTGTAGTGCAGCCACAAGGGCATCCATATTTTAACCACCCATACAGATTGTCAAACCCTTCTTTACCTTGTCTGGAAAAAATCTAAATGGAGGCCCATAAAGGTCATAGACTGCTGAATAGCCCGCTGTCTTCGTTTCCTCGGCATGTTGAGGTGATTTATTAAACAAGTGGACTGTTTGATCTGGTGTAGTGCATAAGTTCCCCACCATCTTATCTGACACGTGTTACATCCTACGAGTCCTGTGTTTTCTTGCTCACCCACAACCTACAGGTATTGACATACCTGAGAAGTCCAAACTGGGACACGCGTATCGCTGCGGGTCAAGCAGTGGAGGCCATTGTGAAGAATATCCCAGAGTGGAGCCCATCACCCAAGCCCAAAGAAGGTGACCCAACCTTAACCTGCCACGTTATTCACAGCCATGTGCCTCTGTTTTGTTACACTCCTGACGGTAGGAAACAAATAAAGCCTTAACGTTCCTTTACTCGCAGGATTAGCATTTAAATGGCCTTCGTGAAACCTGTTACATGGCCTCTAGCTTTGTTTTCGGCCACCAGGAATCGGTTTGAGTAGGTATGTGTGAACACACTGGCAAATGTTTGCTCTAGATGTTATACAACTGTCGGAGCTGCTCTTAAGTAACCATTGACAGTAGGTGATGAGGTGTGTGTAGGCTTATGATCTAACATTGAAAAGAAACACTACATTTCATCAGCAATCAACCGCTCATTATACAAAGCTCTGACGAAGGCTAGGAGGGTGACATGCAAGCTTAAATAAACAAGTGATACCGGCAAGTGCAGTGTGCGAGTTTAACGTTTTCCTGATCTAATATTTCCCACTCAACAGCGAAAAGTATGGTTCCCATTCTGAATGTTAGAACCTTCACTTTTGATGTTGTAACTTACGGTGCTGTGGGGATGCTTGTCTCTTCCAGAGTCATCTGCAGACTTTTCCCCGGAGGACTCCTACTCTGACCGTTTGAGTTTCTACCGATTCGACATCTCCCGCCTCCTCAAACATGGTGCTTCTCTACTGGGTTCTGCCGGCGCTGAGTTTGAGGTCCAGGATGACAAGTCTGGTATACATCTGCTTTAAAAAAAAAACTCTTAACTCGTCCTACGAACACCTGTGCTCAGTAATAAGAGGCTCCTAATAGGTTTGTGTGTCTGTTATCAAGTTAAAGGAATGTTATGGGAGAATCTAGTATGTGACCACATTACTAGGCTGTCTTCGCGCTCTTTTGTGAAACCTCACTGGGCAAGCCACCATAGCCTCGGAGAACAGGGTTTGGGGGGTGTCATAAAATCAATTTAATTCATACATGATATCAAATTGATTAATATAAATGCCATTTTAAATACTATTAACATGAACCGTCAAGCTATTTCATTCTCGATTTTTAAGGACACTTGGGTTATCAGAAATAAATAGTTATAATCTTTTTATATGGCTTTAGCACAGAATGTCAAATCAGGTAATGCCAAATTTCAGTCTGAAGGACGTATGTTTTGGTGTGACGGAAAGTCTTAGGCATTCGACGCGAGAACTCATTTTCGTACTAATTTCTTTCATTGCAAAGTTCTGCACCAAACGTCTTAGTTAATGTAAAATTGCGTGACTAAGATCTCTTTGGCAAAAACGTCAACTCCAAGAAATCTGTCATTCAATTATCTTAGCTGAATTCTGACTATTTTGAGGAAGTACACTGTTCAAAAAAATAAAGGGTACACTAACAAACACAATGTAACTCCAAGTCAATCACACTTCTGTGAAATCAAACTGTCCACTTAGGAAGCAACACTGATTGACAATAAATTTCACATGCTGTTGTGCAAATGGAATAGACAACAGGTGGAAATTTTAGGCAATTAGCAAGACACCCCCAATAAAGGAGTGGTTCTGCAGGTGGTGACCAGACCACTTCTCAGTTCCTATGCTTCCTGGCTGATGTTTTGGTCACTTGAATGCTGGCGGTGCTTTCACTCTAGTGGTAGCATGAGACCGAGTCTACAACCCACACAAGTGGCTCAGGTAGTGCAGCTCATCCTGAATGGCACATCAATGCGAGATGTGGCAAGAAGGTTTGCTGTGTCTGTCAGCGTAGTGTCCAGAGCATGGAGACAGGCCAGTACATCAGGAGACGTGGAGGAGGCCGTAGGAGGGCAACAACCCAGCAGCAGGACCGCTACCTCTGCCTTTGTGCAAGGAGGGGCAGGAGGAGCACTGCCAGAGCCCTGCAAAATGACCTCCTGCCACAAATGTGCATGTGTCTGCTCAAACGGTCAGAAACAGACTCCATGAGGGTGGTATGAGGGCCCGACGTCCACAGGTGGGGGTTGTGCTTACAGCCCAACACCGTACAGGACGTTTGGCATTTGCCAGAGAACACCAAGATTGGCAAATTCGCCACTGGCACCCTGTGCTCTTCACAGATGAAAGCAGGTTCACACTGAGCATATGTGACAGACATGATAGTCTGGAGACGCCGTGGAGAATGTTCTGCTGTCTGCAACATCCTCCAGCATGACCGGTTTGGCGGTGGGTCAGTCGTGGGGTGGTATTTCTTTGGGGGGCCGCACAGCCCTCCATGTGCTCGCCAGAGGTAGCCTGACTGCCATTAGGTACCGAGATGAGATCCTCAGACCCCTTGAGACCATATGCTGGTGCTGTTGGCCCTGGGTTCCTCCTAATGCTAGACCTCATGTGGCTGGAGTGTCAGCAGTTCCTGCAAGAGGAAGGCATTGATGCTATGGACTGGCCCACCCGTTCCCCAGACCTGAATCCAATTGAGCACATCTGGGACATCATGTCTCGCTCCATCCACCAACGCCACATTGCACCACAGACTGTCCAGGACTTGGCGGATGCTTTAGTCCAGGTCTCGGAGGAGATCCCTCAGGGGACCATCCGCCACCTCATCAGGAGCATGCCCAGGCATTGTAGGGAGGTCATACAGGCAAGTGGAGGCCACACACACTACTGAGCCTCATTTTGACTTGTTTTAAGGACATTACATCAAAGTTGGATCAGCCTGTAGTGTGGTTTTCCACTTTAATTTTGAGTGTGACTCCAAATCCAGACCTCCATGGGTTGATAAATTTGATTTCCATTGATAATTTGTGTGATTTTTGTTGTCAGCACATTCAACTATGTAAAGAAAAAAGTATTTAAGAATATTTCATTCAGATCTAGGATGTTATTTTAGTGTTCCCTTTATTTTTTTGAGGTGTGTATATACTGGCTACGGCTTCTCAAAGTGGACAAACAGAACTATTGCTGCTTTTTTTCTCTCTAGGTTTTCAAGTGAAGGTATTTTAAGAGAATGCGAGGACACATTCGGCTAGCCGAACTTAAGCATGCTGACACCTTTAATGTCTTTCACCAGTCATGTAGGCGGGTGGCCAATTTGCTGGGTTCTGCAGTGCAAGCTTTGCATTTGCAAATAAAAATAAAGTCAAGTATGCGCACATGTACGAGTTGCAGAAATGCTGAATTAGCTGTTCAAACTATTTTTGCCATTTTTGTTCCATAACTGCGAATCGCAACAAAGAAATACATCTATATCCCATCTCGGGCAGCAACACCGCCTGGCCTGGGGTGTTTTGTGCACTGTGCTTACATTCATTTTAAGGTGCTGCGCACCGGCATAGATGTTTGTCTAATTTCCTCAAGTCTACAAAGTGAAACTTTGTCCTTGTGTTTCTTGGCTAGTTGTTTTGTTGAAGTCTTGTTTTTCATTGTTAGTTTGAGTCTGCTTCAACTGATACCGAATAAATATTGTCTACTACTAGTCAGATCTAAAATCTCCCACTCCACACTTAACACGACTTGAGTGGCCCTGTTACCTTTAACCTCCTGCCCTTAATATCAGCTGAACTTTTTTTGGCTCATCTGACTTTTCATTTTATTTTTTGGGGGGGGGGGGGGGGGGGGGACTGGTCACAAATGAAATTCAACGATAATATATAGCATTACTTCTTACTAAATCTAAGTGGCTGGTAAGATTTTTCCATTTACCTGCCACAGTGGCTGGTGGACCAAGAAGTTTGTTTGCTCGGGACACAAGCTCTTTGTATGATCTTCTGTAGAGAACATTTTATTATATCCTTATGTTCAGATCTGTCACTCTGCCTTCTAAAGAGTCCTGCACAGCTTGTCATAGATGGAAACAAATGTCACGTGTTCCAGAGTCTTCACATTCAGGCATGGGGTCATAGTCGCTGATAGCTCCAACCGTTCAAAAGCTGGAGCCAAATTTGTAGGGAAACCATTTCGATATGAGCTAGAAACCACTTACCGGTCTGTTTTGCTCCGGCCGCTATAGCAGATATCCAATGTTACTTCATAGACCAGTGGTTACATGAGTAAGTGGCGCGTTCAGCTGAGAAAATCATTCATTCAGATTGCAGCGAGCTGCCAATGAAGTTACAGAGAGACTCCTCTCGAGATGCGCAATGACTATGCCGGCTGTTGGGTCTTTTATTTGTTGCATCTGCATTCTGAATCTCACTCGCAGTGCTCGACCCTTGGTGTCAGTGACCACAGTTCAGAGCATGGCTGGGTCTCAAATCGCACCATACACTCGTCCCTATAAAGGCACTATTTTTGAACCAGGGCCCATATTATTTTCCTTTAGACTATTGGAGCTGTATGCTCTCGTTTGCTTTTCCATGACAATGTTATGCTCCATGTGACTCGTTTTGAATACAATTTTAATTCAAATGTCTCCAACTTTTTTTTTTTTTGTCCTCTCTCAACTTCATAGTAATGACTTACCTTGCCTGTGCTTCCCCCAGCATCCTGTAGTCATTACTCTGACTGTATTTCATCTGGTCAAGATGTTTTGGGACAGCTCATGTTTTAGTGCTTTGCTACACGAGTCCAGAGTGACTTTCATGGCTCTCTTTGATGTTTTGTGGCTGCAGCCTGTGAAAGTACAGTTTACCTGAACTCTGCTGTGACTCAACAGCCTGATCTGTAGTTCACTTCCCTACTTATTTCCCATAACCATAAACATAGAGAATGAAGCCTATATTCATACCCTAAGGCAGAGATGGGCAACTGGAGGCAAGCTGCCCCCTTTTTGAAGGCCCTTCGATCAGTCGTGGTCTCAATTTTCTGTTGCGTTAGAATAGTAGACTACACCAGGTGCAATTTAGATTTTTGGTTGTGCATCAGCAGTTTCTCTAAAGCCAGTCACTGATAGTCAGCTAAAAACAATTTGAAATCGCTTAGTTTGTTTAGTGGTCAGCTATCATATTAGAAACTACAAATGTATTTCTGCCCCATGGAAAAATTTGTAGAATTTATACACTTTTTGAGGGGGGGGGCGGTGCCAGACCTGCGCGCAACTGCGGTCCTTCATGTGCATGTTAGTCCTGTACTAAAATGCACATTCAATGGAGATTCTGCATTGAGGAAAAAATAATTTCTCCAGGACTAAAGGTTTAATCTGTGTTCAGGAAACTAGCCATGTGTCTGCGTATTCTCTACATACACTTGTTTATCCATAGTTGGTATCTTCTACAAGCTTCATACCCCATCTCTTTGCTCAACCCATACCAGGTGAAGTGGACCCTAAAGAGCGTCTCACCCGCCAGAGGAAGCTGCTGCAGAGGAAGCTGGGACTGGACATAGGTGCCGCAATCGGCATGGACACGATGGAGCTGTTCAATGATGAGGACCTGGACACCCAGTACATCTCCACGCCCAGTGGCCCTAAGACCCAAGGACAGGGAGGGACGGGCTCTGGACCCTGCTCCAGCTCCCACAACCATGTGGTGAGCCAGTCATACTACCTCCATTTCCAACTCTCCTTTAGGCTGTTATTGAGTCAGTAATTCCGTTAAATTTTGAACAGCATCCTACGAAGCTTAACACCGGGTTGTGTTCATTAGGCCATGCTATGAAAAATCTAGAACATTTTTACAACAAAAAACAAATGTTTATTTCTTATTGGATAAGTCCAGGTAATCCCTCCATTTCAAAGCCTACTGAACTCCACCCAGGTAGCATCAAGTGCAGGCTACTATCCTTTCTAAGTCTGGGTTCATCTGGTCACAACAGTGGCAGACGGTGCGAGGCTGGGCTTAGAAGCTTGGTGCTTCTTTCAGCACCTCAACTTTGCCAGGTATATTTTGGACCCTTCAGTCAACCTGGCTGCGTACCCAAACTGGACTGGGGCATGCTGTAACTTGTCCAACCGTGATTGGGATGTCTGGTAAGAAGACCTTGGAGTAGGTCCTGACATAACATGCTTTGGCTCAGACTATTTGAAAAAGTTACTAGCTGTCAAATCCTTGCTTCCGCCATCCTTGTTTCCTTAATGCCTCTCAAAGCTCATTGGAGGAGAGGTTAAAGGTCCCTCAGAAAATTGAGGAAGGCCTTGCGGAAACGAGGACTGAGGAAGCAAGATTTGACAGCTAGTAACGTTTTCAGACTCGGCTATAGTCTTGGGGGGGGGCTCAGATAAATTGCAGAAAGCAAGCCTTCTTTCATTGACGTCTTTCCATCTGAGTTGGAGTGCAGGGAACCTAGGGGTGGTGCGAAGTGTCATAACTATTTATGGGTCTATCCTAATGATCAACTCGACCAGATGCAAAGCCAAGATGATAGAGTTCCCGGTCCACCCCACTTATCTGACCTGCCCTTTTCTGCAGGTGCCGTCTTCACTTTAGGATGTGGTGAAAACATCACATTATGCTCCCTGTCTGAGGAACAGTCTCTGGTCAGAGAAATGAATGACTCCCATCTTAAGATGTCTAACTTATTACTTTGTCTGAAAAATAAGTGGGCAATTGTTTTGTTCCATTTTCAGCCCATGCAGGCGGCAGAGATAATAGACTCTGAGTTTCGACCTGGCATGAGCAACCGACAGAAGAACAAGGCTAAGAGGATGGCAAAGCTAGTGGCCAAGCAGCGATCCAAAGACATGGATCCCAATGAGAGAAGGTATGTCCTATTTCTTCCAAAGCTTTTTAGACCGGGTTGTGTTCATTAGGTACCAAACTGAAACATTTTTGAAACTGAGTTGAAGGTGTAAATGAGCATTTCTTATTGGAAAAGTACAGATGGCTATGTTTGCTCTAATGAACATAACCCAGGTCTTTGGTTTTCATTGGCATTGTGTAATGTAGGAGATGGGTCTTTCTGAGTTGGTTGACCTGAGTTTATTGATCTGTGATTTGATTTCCATTCTTATTTCTGTAGTAATGACAGTTTTGATGGGGAGCCCGAGGAGAAGCGCAGGAAAACTACCAACGTAGTCATCGACCAACCGGCAATGGAGCATAAAGTCTTAATCGATAATGTTCCAGACAACTCCAGCCTCTTAGAAGAGGTAAGAAATGGGTCACCAACGATAAAGCTCTGTATTCTTGATAAATCAAAGTAAACCATTTTACACAGAACTTGAGAATCCATTAACTAGGCGTCTGGAGAAACAGACGGTATAGTTGAACTCTTTAAAAAAAAAAAAAAAAAACGTTGCACAGTTCTAATTCATCTTGTGCTTTTTTTCCAGACCCAGGAGTGGCCCCTAGAGAGCTTCTGTGAGGAGCTCTGTAACGACCTCTTCAACCCCTCATGGGAGGTAATGACTTTCCCGAGTCCGAGCAGACCTGTTCATGTCATCTGTAATCCTACAGCTCCTTATGTAGTTGTCCTATAAGGATCCATTGTATAACACATAAAAGGCAGCATATACACTGATCTGTGAAGCTACTTGTGCTCTGGCTGTGTGTCCAGATTCGTCACGGTGCAGGCACAGGCCTCAGGGAAATCCTCAAGTCTCAAGGTGCTGGAGGAGGGAAGCTGGTGGAATGCACTGCAGAACAGGTACTGTATCTGACTCCTCTGTGCTAGGCCACCCCCGGCTGTGTCCGGGGGCAGGCCGAGTTTGGGGGAATCCCTGCTCTATGCAACCTCCAAACATGAATAGTTCAGTTTCTCTAATAGATGGCTGACCTTTGACCTTTCCCAGATGGCGCTGCAGCACCAGGAGTGGCTGGAGGATGTGGTTATCAGGCTGCTCTGTGTCTTTGCTCTGGACCGTTTTGGAGACTTTGTCTCTGATGAGGTGTGTCTTGTAGCGTTCCATGCTATTGAGTGGGATGGCAGAATTACATTTAATGTTATTTACGCCCCCTGGGGTAAATTTCGACAACTTTCTAAAATGCCAGTTTACAGAATTTTGCTACCCTATTTACGGGCGCTTATGAGTCTGTCTAACATGCCGTCGCTCTCTCCTTTCTGTTCAGGTGGTGGCTCCGGTCAGAGAGACTTGTGCCCAGACACTGGGCGTGGCCTTGCGCCACATGAATGACAGCGGCGTTGCCATGACTGTAGACATCTTGCTGAAGCTGCTGACGGAGGACCAGTGGGAAGTCCGGCACGGAGGTCTTCTGGGCATCAAGTATGCCCTGGCTGTCCGAAAGGTACCAATAACCACCTGCTCCTGTCCTGTTTGCTTGCATCTGATTCCCACTATGCATGATGTGTGTGTGATCCACTTTAAGTCAGTAAAACAAGTGTTTTCTACATGTATAGACACTGTCTTTCTATAACTTTTTCTCTCGCTCTTTTCTTTTGCCCCCTCGTCTCCCACTCAGGACCTGATCTCCGCTATGCTTCCGCGGGTGCTCCCTGCCATCACAGAGGGGCTGCAGGACCTGGATGATGACGTCAGAGCGGTGGCAGCCGCGGCCCTCATCCCTGTAGTGGACGGCTTTGTACAGCTACTCCCCAACAAGGTCAGACGGGAGCATCTCGCCACGGTCCCCCTCCACGTCTGGTCACCTGATCTGCCCTTTAGCCTTTCTCCAACCTCACCCCTCACCTCGTCCTATCCATCTTATGGCTTGCCGCCTTGGCATTGTGCATGTTAGCAGTTGATGTTATTCTTCAATAACAGACCTCACAGCAAATCAGGGGGAGGAAAATGGGTTTATTTAAAGATAAAAATCATCCTGGGTGGTAAATGTTCATGCTCCCCTGTCCTCAGTGATTCTCTCCACAGAAGAGACAGGATGTAGTTTTATAACCTTGCCCGAGCCTGTGGTTGACCAATTAGAATTCCTTGCAATAAAATTGGGCCAATGGCCAAATGGTAAGTATCCTATTCAGAAGACAAATTCCTCCCATAGCTCATTAATTCCATACGACAGAAGAAACACTATTTCCACTGATCGTTATTACTATTTTACTTCCTCTGCGTTGTGTATTTATCTTTAAAATATTCTTACATGTACTACTTCATGGCGCAGTAGGGTTGTGTTCAGTAAGCACCATATGGCTACCTGGGCTTTTCCAGTAAATGCTGATTAGCGAATGCAAAGGAAACCATGAACACAACCAATGTAGTTCATTTGCAGAATTAAAAAAATAATATTTCCCAGTGCCGCGCTAACTGTAGCATTTTTCTGCGTTGTGTAAATCCTGACCTCCGTGTCTTCTTTGTGTTGCTCAGGTCCCGTTCATAGTGAACACCCTGTGGGATGCTCTCCTGGAGCTGGATGACCTGACTGCCTCCACCAACAGCATCATGACCCTACTGTCCTCGCTGCTCACCTACCCCCAGGTCCGACAGTGCAGGTGAGTGTCTCCTCTACTTTTTCTTTTCTGTGCGGATATAACCTCTTCTCCCACTTCATCTCGAAGGGGAATTCCAATGAAGATTTTTACTTCAAAATGTTACTTTAACGGTAGTAGTTTTAAAGAACAATTGCCTTGTGAAGTCTATGGCGTTTTGATATGGCTGTGCAACGTTCTCACCAGAGATTCCTATTTTATATTTCTGGCTTCTTTTTATTTAAGAACATGACAGTGTAGAAAGTTGTAAATGTTTTCTGGGGGTCATAGTACATGCCAATTCACACTAGATGTTTCGGAGGGCAACTTGTGTAAGGGTTAACAGGCCCAACAATTTTATATTTTGTCCCCTCCAGCATGCAGCAGTCCCTAACGGTCCTTGTCCCTCGGGTCTGGCCATTCCTTAGACACACCATATCATCAGTCAGACGGGCCGCATTAGAGACCCTCTTTACCTTACTGTCCAAAGCTGACCAGGTGGGTTTGTAAGGGAAAGATGCCAATAGAGCCTTATGCACTAGTCTAGATCTGAGAGGATTGGATCGGTGTAAGCAATAAGGTAATAGCGCCGCCTTGCCCCCCCCTGATAGGCTAGGTGAAAGTTTCACCATAATGCTTATCCCAATCAAATCCTCTCAGATTTCAACAAGTAGGAGTCCATTTGAGATTGGGCCAGTGACATGAAATGCGAAACTATGACTTCAACTGTTTATACAATTTGGCTGATTTCATCACTGAAGTCTGTTTTGTGGCGTTGCAGAGCTGCGCGCTATGGCTCAACCAGGTCCTGCAAGACATGCTCCGACACATCTTCCAGTCTTGTATCCTGGAGAGCAATCAGGAGATCCTGGACCTCATCCAAAAGGTTTGTCCCACACACACTCTATCCAGGAGGTCATATATCCTGGCTGATGCTTTTAATAAGCGCATGTCTGGTAGGTGTGGACAGAGCTGCTGCGCCAGGCCCTCAGCAGTACGTGGTGGCAGCCAGCTGTCCCTGGATGGGCGCCTGGCTCTGCCTGATGATGCAAGCCTCTCACATCCCCATAGACATCAACATGCTGCTGGAAGTCAAGGCTCGCTGCAAGGTGAGAGGGTGGTGACTCCATTAGGACTGACCGTTACATCAGTTACAGGTTGTGGTCTTCTCAATTGTCCTTGTGCTAATGTTACACAGGGCTTCTTTATGGGATAGGTTTATGCGTTTTCTCTGGTATGATGCAGTGATCCAGTTGTCTAAGGTCAGGCTCATTAGGCCACATTAACATTTTTGCCAAATGTTTTGCGGAAAATAAATGTTTCTTATTGGACGACCTCGGATGGTACTGGTCTGTTCCGGAAAGTTATTTTCCGTTTCGTGCCTACTGAACACTTCCCAGGCTTTGACGCATATGTTTTCTGATGTGATTTGACAGGAGAAGGCTGGCGGTAAGCCTCGCCAGGGAGCCTTGGTTCAGGTGAAGGAGACTGTTCAGGAGTATATCGCTGGGGCGGAAACTGTGACCGAGGACCCAATTACGAGAGACTATGTGGTGACACGGGCTCGCCTCATGGCCGCAAAGTTAGTCCCTTTCTATAATTCTGCATCTAATTTTGATCCCGTGCAATATTGAAGACTAAAACTAATGTTAGTATTGGGACCATTGTTGGATCCTGAGAGACTAAGATTTAAAAACCCAACGCAGGACTGTATGGTTTCTGCAGCCAGCTGCTACTCTGGTTGGACTGTTCGTTAGTCAAGGCAAGAGCAACTCTGCATCTGGCATTGTTGGTCTCCAGGCTTCTTAAGCCTTGTTCACACTGCAGGCCTTAATGCTCAAATCATTTAAACATTTGTTTAAATATGTGAATGGGATATGCCAAAAAAATAGGATTTTGGTTTCTTCCAATGTGAACAAGGCTTTAGTGCCTGGAGTCCTGGTATGGTGATAAAAATATTTCACACATTCCAGCATTGCATACTGGTTTGTTAAATGAGAACAAACTGAAACTTGTGTTCTCTTGACAGGAAAAGAACCACGATTGTGGAATTGCGACAAATCCTTTTACAACATTTGCACTAAGCTACTATGAATGCCTAACAACAATACATTTTTCTATTCAGACTGTTGGGGGCCTTGTGTCGGTGTATGTGCGACCCGCAGGTCAACTCCTCCTCACAGGACATCCGACCGGCTGAGTCGCTGGGCCAGCTGCTCCTCTTCCACCTCAACTCCAAGTCTGCCCTGCAGCGCATCGCTGTGGCCCTGGTCCTCTGTGAGTGGGCTGCTGTGCAGAAGGTAAAACCTGAGTCTGTTTTTGTAATTGTTCTGTTTGGATAGGAGTTAACCATAATGCTGTCAGGATTTATTTCAGAGAGGCTTTTATGGCCAGGATTCAAACAAACTCGTATAAACTTCCCGTGTAGGGCGATTGTAGTTAGTTCTGCTTGAGCCAACATCTCAAGATGTGTGAAGTTGAATTCGGAAGTTTACATACACTTAGGTTGGAGTCATTAAAACTAGTTTTTCAACCACTCAACAAATGTCTTGTTAACAAACTACAGTTTTGGCAAGTCGTTTAGGACATCCACTTTGTGCATGACACAAGTAATTTTTCCAACAATTGTTTAGACTATTTCACTTATAATTCACTATCACAATTCCAGTGGGTCAGAAGTTGACTGCTTTTAAACGGCTTGGAAAATAAAAAAAATGTCATAGCTTTAGAAGCTTCTGATAGGCTAATTGACATAATTTGAGTCAATTGGAGGTGTACCTGTGGATGCATTTCAAGGCCTACCTTCAAACTCAGTGCCTCTTTGCTGGACTTCATGGGAAAATCAAAAGAAATCAGCCAAGACTTCAGAAAAAAATTGTAGACCTCCACGTCTGGTTCACCCTTGGGGGCTATTTCCAAAAGCCTGAAGGTACCACGTTCATCTGTACAAACCATAGTATGCAAGTATAAACACCATGGGACCACTCAGCCATCATACCGCTCAGCAAGGAGACGCGTTCTGTCTCCTCGAGATGAATGTAGTTTGGTGCGAAAAGTGCAAATCAATCCCAGAACAGCAAAGGACCTTGAAGATGCCGGAGGAAACCGGTACAAAAGTATCTATATCCACAGTAAAACGAGTCCTATATCAACATAACCTTAACGGCCACTCAGCAAGGAAGAAGCCACTGCTCCAAAACCGCCATAAAGCCAGACTATGGTTTGCAACTGCACATGGGGACAAATATTGTATTTTTTGGAGAAATGTCCTCTGGTCTGATGAAACTAAAATAGAACCGTTTTGCCATAATGACCATTGTTATGTTTGGCTGAAAAGGGGGGAGGCTTTCAAGCCGAAGAAACCCATCCCAACCGTGAAGCACAGGGGTGGCAGCATGTTGTGGGGGTGCTTTGCTGCAGGAGGGACTGGTGCACTTCACAAAACAGATGTCATCATGAGGAAAAGAAAATGATGTGGATATATTGAAGCAACATCTCAAGACATCAGGCAGGAAGTTAAAGCTTGGTCGCAAATGGGTCTTCCAAATTGTGGCAAAATGGCTTAAAAGGATAACAGTCAAGGTATTGGCGTGGCCATCAAAGCCCGGACCTCAATCCCATAGAAAATGTGTGGGCAGAACTGAAAGTGTGTGCGATCAAGGAGGTCTACAAACCTGACTCAGTTACACCAGCTCTGTCAGGAGGAATGGGCCAAAATTCACCCAACTTATTGTGGGTAGCTTGTGGAAGGCTACCTGAAACGTTTGACCCAAGTTAAACAATGTAATGGCTATGCTGCCAAATACTGAGTATGTAAACGTCTGATCCACTGAGAATGTGATGAAATAAAATCTGAAATAAATCACTCCTATTATTCTGACACTTCATTCTTAAGTGGTGATTCTAACTGACCTAAGACTGGGTATTTTTGTGAAACTGAGTTTAAATATTTTTGGCTAAGGTGTATGTTAACTTCCGACTTCAACTGTATATATCCATCCGTATATCTGCAAACTGTTTCATTGAATCCTGGCCGATGTAAAATTACACCTAGTCTCCCCCCACTTCTCGCCTCAGGAGTGTCAGGTGGTGTCAGCCTTGGTCCAGCCTCGCCTCTTAGCCATCCTGTCAGAGCAGCTGTACTACGACGAGATCGCCATTCCCTTCACACGCATGCAGAACGAGTGTAAGCAGCTCATCTCCCTGCTGGCCGACGCTCAGATCGACGTGCGCGACCGCCTCAACTGCAGTGTTTTCACCATCGACCAGGCCAGCGAACTGGTGAGAACTCTATAAAATAATGGTGTGCGTGTGATGAAGCCTTTGTTGTGGGGGAAAAACTCATTCTGAGTGGCTGGGCCTGGCTCCCCAGTGGCTGCACCCCCAGCCCAGTCATGTGAAATCAATGAAATGTATTTCAATTGACTGATTTTCCTTATGAACTGTAAGTCATATAAAAACGCAACACAGATTTTACTATTTTTGTAAAGTATACATTTCGATTCCAGACATAAGGACAGATTTTTCTCCACAACCCACCCGTATAGAATTGTTCCCGAAAGCTGATTTGTGACCAGTCAAATAACTTGCCTGGCTACTACCTCTGCAGGTTTAGATCTTGAGGTAGTCAGCTCATACAAGTACTTGGGAGTATGGCAAGATGGTACACTGTCTTCTCTCAGCACATTCAAAATGTATGGGGTAAGATTTTCTTTAGGAATCTAGTAGACTAAAAGTAAGTTTTCAACAATATAAATAGGAAAGTACAGATCAAGTGTCTTTAAGTACTTTACACCACTGTCTACATTCATACAGTTTCTTCACTGTGTACAGCTTGCTAATCACTGAAATGAAAGGTATGGATGTCCTTTGGGTGGTGGACTACTCTTGATACACATGGGAAACGTGTGTGTGTGTGTTGCAGTTCTTGACGCGCTTGGCACTTACTATCATACCCCCTTTTTAAAAAGCTATTTAAAAAAATATATATATATATAAAAAAATTACTTTCTTGCTCTGAATGGCACACATACACAATCCATGTCTCGATGCTTAAAAATCATTCTTTAACTGGTCTCCCCTTCGTCTACGCTGATTGAAGTAGATTTAACATGTGACATCAATAAGGGATCATAGCATTCATCTGGTCAGTCTCATGGAAAGAGCAGGTGTTCCTAGTGTTTTGTACACTCAATTTATCCTGTGGCGGGGGCAAACATAAGCTCTGCACATGGATGAATTAGGAATGTCTCAGCACCGAAGAACAGACCGTTCCCTGCTGCATACGTGGCTGGAAGCCTAGGCCATGTCTTCCTCACCGCTCACAAAATTTTGAATTCTCAACACCAGCTCCTGGGTTTGTAAAAATGTTATCTTGATTTTAAAACGTTTTCCGACCTGCAGTATAGTTCGGGACGACCCAATGCAGAACTCTACGGTTCAGTTGAAGCTCAGTGGGGATGATAATAACTTATTATATTGGAACTGCGGCACCTTGTGCTCTCTTTTAGCAAAGTTGACGATGACACTATTTAGATTGAGAGGAGCACTCTGTATTAGGTTACTTTAGTGCTTTGTGGGACATGTTCGCTTGTCTGCTTAGAAGGCCATGGCCCAGTGCCTGTCTGCCACGGAGTCATAAGGGTGTGATGACACCATGCTCGAGAGACAGATGGCAGTGTGATAATATTGATTCTTGTCTGGTCCTTTCTCACTATCACTGTTCCTGTTCCACTGGTTGGGAGCAAAAACAAACCTAGCCTATGAGAAGCCTGCTGCTAATCCTAAAGGTATGGACAGACCAGTAGGTTTGTCAAGTGTCTGGCGTAATTTGCAAACCAAGTACAAACAGATTCTACATGTTGTAACGACTCGCTAGGCGCGGCTGGTAGGATAGCAACAAACAAAGCGCGAATTAAAAGCACCGTAGCACCATTAGGTGTAAACTTGACTTATCCAGTTGCGGCCCACTTCTTGGAGGCAGGCCACTCGATTTCGTCTCTGCGTTATATTGGCATCGAACATGTCACCCTCCCTAGGAGAGGGGGTGACCTTGATAATTTATTGTTAAAACGAGAGGCTGCCTGGATCTTTAATTTAAAGACCCTTGCGCCCTTCGGTCTCAACGTAGACTTTGATCTGAAGCCATTCTTGTGATTATTGTGACTTTGCCATTGTAATTGTGTGTAAACTTGTATAGTCAAATTAATCTATGATCGTATGCTATCCATTTGTTTGTATGCTGTTCTTTGTATGACATTTTAATATTTGATTATTAACCAATGATATTAGGCCACTCCTGGCCATGATTACAGACACCTGTGTCCTTTGACACTATATAAACGAGTCATCCCGCAGTGTTTGTGATTATACCCTGATGAAGACAGCTTGGTATTACATTTTTGCATCTGAGCTCCAAGAGTGTGCGGCTCTCTTTTTTATTTTTATTTTCAAGGATAGCAACAATGACAGAAGTCCGAAACACGCGGGAGTATAACCTATAGTTATATTAACTCTTTAATAAGAACTAGTTGGTCTGCTTACCAGCTTCAATTGTCGTCCGGTCACTACTTCCTGTGGAGAACACAATGTCCAGGGCTTCAAACAAATATCTGTAGAGATCAGCCTCCGGCGTCCAGCTAGGAGCTCTCATGTGCTGAACTAAATCAGAACCCTAAATTTCCCAGGTGCGTTGCAGCCTAACAAGGCTGAGTGGCCTCCGGTGTGGGCGTAGCCCTGCAGCCCAGCTTGCTGCAGCCTGCGTGGCTGACGCTCCAAACAGTGGCTTTCCCCGCCAACCGGTGGGCGGGTGGTCTCTATAACGCACCACGTGAACAAATGGCAAACTGCCCCCTACTGTACAGACTGACAATCGATCTGGCATTTTATTTTTTGTAACCATTTTTTGTGAAGCGTACTCCCATGTTTCTACCACATTGGTTACAGTGAATTCGTGAAGTATTCAGACCCCTTCAGTCTTTCCACATTTGTTACATACATTTTATAATAAGGCTGTAATGTATTTTTTTAATAATATTGCTCATCAATCTACTCTACCCATAATGACAAGGCAAAAACAGTGCTTTAGAAATGTTTGCAAATATGTAGGACTGGGCGATTATTTTCCATGGAGGGCCACATTAGAATATATTTTTGCCATCGCAGGCCAGAATCATACATGTACAGTGGGGCAAAAAAGTATTGTCAGCCACCAATTGTGCAAGTTCTCCCACTTAAATTACAGGCCTCATCTTTTTATCATAGGTACACTTCAACTATGACAGACAAAATGAGAAAGAAATACAGAAAATCACATTGTAGGATTTTTAATGAATTTATTTGCAAATTATGGTGGAAAATAAGTATTTGGTCACCTACAAACAAGCAAGATTTCTTGCTCTCACAGACCTGTAACTTCTTCTTTAAGAGGCTCCTCTGTCCTCCACTCGTTACCTGTATTAATGGCACCTGTTTGAACTTGTTATCAGTATAAAAGACACCTGTCCACAACCTCAGTCACACTCCACTATGGCCATGACCAAAGAGCTGTCAAAGGACACCAGAAACAAAATTGTAGACCTGCACCAGGCTGGGAAGACTGAATCTGCAATTGATAAGCAGTTTGGTTTGAAGAAATCAACTGTGGGAGCAATTATTAGGAAATGGAAGACATACAAGACCACTGATAATCTCCCTCAATCTAGGGCTCCACGCAAGATCTCACCCCGTGGAGTCAAAATGATCACAAGAACGGTGAGCAAAAATCCCAGAACCACACGGGGGGGACCTAGTGAATGACCTGCAGAGAGCTGGGACCAAAAAAATGGCCTACCATCAGCAAGGGCATTGAAGATGAAACGTGGCTGGGTCTTTCAGCATGACAATGATCCCAAACACACCACCCGGGCAACGAAGGAGTAGCTTCGTAAGAAGCATTTCAAGGTCCTGGAGTGGCCGAGCCAGTCCAGATCTCAACCCCATAGAAAATCTTTGGAGGGAGTTGAAAGTCCGTGTTGCCCAGCAACAGCCCCAAAACATCACCACTCTGGAGGAGGTCTGCATGGAGGAATGGGCCAAAATACCAGCAACAGTGTGTGAAGACTTACAGAAAATGTTTGACCTCTGTCATTGCCAACAAAGGGTATATAACAAAGTATTGAGAAACTTTTGTTATTGACCAAATACTTATTTTCCACCATAATTTGCAAATAAATTCATTAAAAATCCTACAATGTGATTTTCTGTATTTCTTTCTCATTTTGTCTGTAATAGTTGAAGTGTACCTTTGAAAATTACAGGCCTCATCTTTTTAAGTGGGAGAACTTGCACAATTGGTGGTTGACTAAATACTTTCTTGCCCCACTGTATGACTGACCGATATCTACTGTAAATCACATCCAGATATTCTACATTTTTAACATGCACAGAAATAAACCACATCCATGTTCTCCTTTTGGTAGGTATTTTCATTATAAAAATGCAATGAACAACACAGAGCAAAAATACACTGCGTTCAGCACCTCGGACAGAACTTGTTATCGTGTATGCACAAAAACACGAGAGCTCAACATTACATTTATACTACTCAATCAGTGTGAGGAGTGAAGTCATTGATGGGAATTGACTAGAGCAGTGAAGTCGGGTATAGTTTCTGTCACTATGCGCAGGATTTCTGAGATGAGTCCGTATTTCATCACTGAAAATGTATGTCCATATACATAGGTTGACCCAAACAGTACAAACATCTTCTGACGAAGACTCCTAATCTTTGGAAAGTTTTGTTCATCAAGATTCATAGAACCTCATCAGTGACATTGTTTTGAATAGTTCTCCAATCACTGAGTCCGATTGAAGATAAGCTCAAGTTGCAGGTCAGTGGGAGCATTATCCACATTGAAGGTGAAAGGAGAGGAAACCAACTGCATGTCATTTTCTAACACTTTGAAATCCTCAGTGCCGAGAGCTCACCGTTTGCTCAAAGCACGCAGTAGCAATTGAATACTTCTCCCGCTGGTCATCTGATAGGAAACTGACTAGTAGTGTCAGAAGGTGGGTGAGATTGTTGGCTTCTACTTGGCGGGTCAGGAGGAGTAATTTTCTCGTGGCTTTGACAAGGCTGTACATCTGATGTGCAATAAGGACCTTGTAGTTTGGAATTCAGTTAATTCATGAGGGCCAGGATGTCCACGGTGAAGGCAAAATCAGTCAACCATTCTTTATCTTGCAGTTGCGGGAAATCCACATTTTCCTTTCATTTGCAAAAACTCACAATCTCCGACTTCAGGTCCCACACCCTTTTTAAGCACCTTCCCCAATCTCACGTTTGTGTAGTAGGGGAGATCTGCGGAACCCAACTGTCTCGTCCAGCTTTAGACTGTATCCACAACATGGCTCATTTTCAGAACACATTTACAGAGCACCTAATGAATAATGCAATGCAGGAAAATACTTTTCTGATCTGGGTTCAGCTCAGCTAATTGATCTTGTATCCTTTTCAAAAGGACTTTTTTTTTTTTCCCCCTATCAAATGTGGGACCCATCAGTGGTCACACTGGATTACTTTTCAAAACTCAGTCCCAGCTTTGCCACACACTTATTAACCACCAATAAATATTTCCCTGTGCATCTAATTTCAATATCTGGGGTTATGCCTTGCAAGACGATCAACAACTGTACAGTGTCACGTCACTGCTTTAATCCAGGGCCAAGGATAAATAGGTGAAATCCTTTACCTTGTCTTTCAACTGTGCCATATTCTTTGCAATGTACTCAACATACTGTGTCACTGTTCATCTTGACAGGGGAAACATTTTCAAACCGCTGTTTTCTTGTCGGGGCAGAGTCAAAAGTTCTTTAATGAATTTGCCCTCAGCGACTGGCTTGCTATGTTTAGCAATTTTGTGGGACAGTGCATAGCTAGCCCTTGCAATTCTGTTTGCTGAATGCATTTTTGTGGAAAGTCCTTGCTGCTTTTGCAACTGTTTCGATGCACTTGCCCTCTGCTCTGAAGACATTATTCCTATTTTTCTGCATGCTTTGTCTGGACAAGTTGTAGTCTTTCAAGACATGGATGCACACAGCTTTCACTGATACCTCAAATAAATATTTAATGTCTACTCTTGCTGGAACACCCTACTACGTTCATTGGCTATCCTTTTTTTCTTTTGAACTCATTTCTGCTCAACTGTCAATCACTGTCTGTCCTTGTGCAGTTATTTATACGTGCCTTCAACCGCATGTGGGACATTTATTTTGGAGTTATCATTACACAAAGGCAAGTTCATTGGGCTTTTAATTTGAATAACATACGCTTTTCAAAACTTGACTCGCAAATTCTTCATGTGATCTGAGCACGATTCCGCAGGCTGTGCAACCTAGCACATTTCCCAAAGTATTCAGACCCTTTACTCTGTACTTTGACGCAGCAATTCCAGCCTCGTGTCTTGGGTATGACATTACAAGCTTGGCACACCTGTATTTGGGGAGTTTCTCCCATTCTTCTCTGTAGATCTTCTTAAGCTCTATCCGGTTGGATGGGCAGTGTTGCTGCACAGCTATATTCAGGTCTCTCGGGAGATGTTCGATCAGGTTCATGTCCGGGCTCTGGCTGGGCCACTCAAGGACATTCAGACTTGTCCCGAAGCCACTTCTACGTTGTCTTGGCCTAATGCTTAGGGAGGTTGTCCTGTTGGAAGGTGAACTTTCGCCCCAGTCTGAGGTCCCTGAGCAGGTTTTCATCAAGTATCTTTGCCTCGATCGTGACTAGTCTCCCAGTCTCTGCTGCTGAAAAACCATCCCCACAGCATGATTCTGCCACCACCACGATTCACCGTAGGGATGGTGCCAGGATTCCTCAAGGCGTGACATTTGGAACTTCAGGCCAAAGAGTTCAATCTTGGTTTAATAAAGACCAGAGAATCTTGTTTCTCATGGTCTGATTAGTCTTTGGGTGCCTTTTGGCAAACTTAAAGCGGGCTGTCATATGCCTGGAGGGCTGCAGAGCTATTCTTCTGGAAGGTTCTCCCATGGTCAGTGACCATCCGGTTCTTGGTCACCTCCCTGACCAAGGCCCTTCTCCCCCTATTGCTAAGTTTGACCGGGCGGCCAGCTCTTGGACGAGTCTTGGTGGTTCCTAACTTCTTCCATTTTAAGAATGGAGGCATGTGTTTTTGGGGACCTCCAATGCTGCAGACATTTTTTTTTTGGTACCATTCCCCAGAGCTGTGTCTTGACACAATTCTGTCTCAGAGCTCTACCGACAATTCTTTCGACCGCATGGCTTGGTATTTGCTCTGATATGTACTGTCAATTGTGGGACCCTTTTTTATATAGACAGGTGTGTACTTTTCCAAATCATGTCCAATCAATTGAATTTACCACAAGTGGACACCAAGTTGTAGAAACATCTCAAGGATGATCGAAACAGGATGCACCTGAGCTCAATTTTGAGTCTTATAGCAAATGGCCTGAATACTTTTATGTAAAGGTATTTGTTTTATTTTTAATACATTTGCACAAATAAACCTTTTTCCACTTTGTCATTGTGTGTAGATTGAGGGAAAGTAATTTAATCCATTTTGGATTAAGGCTGTAATGTAAGTGGAAAAAGGAAGGTGTTTAAGTACTTTCCGACTGCACAAAGTCTATTGCTTCACTGGCCACATTCTCAATACAGATTAAATGTATCATCAAAGTTGGACTCAGGAAAATGTAATGACTTCAATCTATTTTTGTTCTTGAAAGATTGTTGTCAGGAGATTCATTTTATTTGCCTCAGTCTGTCCACTCTCTATCAGACTTCATCAGTTCCATTTCCCTAAACCCCAGGATTCTAAATAAAATAGAACTATAGACCCTATTGAGGTTAATAGAGGCTAAACTCTGTTATAGAACGATGACAAACCCATGACTGTTATTACTCTTCTCCATCCTCTGCTCTTCCCTCTATAGGTGACCACCATCTTCACCGAGTCCACCGTGGGTCTGAACATGAAGTCCAAACAGTTTCAGCCACTGGATGGCAAGCGTCAGCAGGCCCAGTCCACGGTGGGCGAGACCAGTGTGGAGTGGCAGCAGCTGCACCTGCGAGTCCACATGTTCACCGCCTGCGCCGTGGTCAACTTGCAGGTAGGGATGAGTGTGTCGACACGTCATCAATACTGCTGATACCTGGCAACATCAAATTTGATTTGTCACATACACATGCTTGTGCTTCTAGTTCCGACAATGCAGTAATAATCAACGAGTAATCTAACCTAACAATTTCACAACTACCTTATACACACGTGTAAAGGGATGAAGAATATGTACATAAAAATATATGAATGAGTGCTGATACAGAACGGCATAGGCAAGATGCAGTAGATGGAATGAGCAATACCGTATGCATTAAACAGAGATCAGGGTTTCCGAACATCTGACCATGCAGCATTTTAAATTTACTGGACTTTAAGACATTTTCCGGATCCATATGCATTGGTTGTGCAACCTGATTAGGGCGTCCACCCACAGTGCTCAGAATGCCAGAAGTCACATTTAGTTAACGGTAATTCGTCTTAACAGAACATGCAATAGTGTCATCTTTGAGCAATTCTGATGAGCAATTTGAAGGTGTAAGCATTGAGTCCATAAGGCTAGGGGATAAATAAACCCATTCATTCCCAATAGGACACTACAGCAGAAATCATGATTTAGCCACAGGATCATTAGATTTTTGTTTTAAATCGCGTAGTCTAGTCGGAGGGTGCGCAACGAAAAATACATTAAATTACAGCTCTAAAATCAATCAAGGATAGTGTGGTTGCTACACATCCAGCTGGCTATCCTTTTTAGTCAGGCAGACTGATAGACCTGAGCGCGCAGCAAATACCACATAGATTATTGTTGCGTTGCGTCTGTCCTTGCAAAGCAGAGACCCAGCCGTGTGTGTGTGTATAGCAATATTTAAAATACAAACACGCCGAAAGTCTGGAAAGCGGAATGGTTCCCAATTTTCTTTATTATGAAAATTCTCAACTTGAGTGAAAAGTACCCTGTCTTATTGAGCCCAGCGAAGAGCATAGGCCATAGACTGGCCAATAATTTCCTCCAGGTTAGATGGCTGTCATTGTATTGATTTTCTCTTTTTGTAGGCGACCCTGTTTTTTATTGTTTGGTATTAAAAGATTCTGGTACTGTCTCCAGTCAAATAAAATGTTGTAGAATTGCATGAAATGTGTTTATGAAAGGCCCATATTTTCCTTTGCAATAGCCTGCCTACTCTGCCACGACAGACTGCATTGAACAGTTTTTTTTTGTTGTATTTTTTTGCAAACTTTTTTTATATTAGCCGAAATTGACTCTTACATAAGTCTGCAAATACGAGGATGCATGGAATGCTTCATTATAATGGCGAAAATTTGCTTCCCTAAACTTGAAACCCACATGCCGTTCGTTATAACTGTCCGCATTTACTTTTCCACAGCCAACAAGCTGAGTAACACATAGTAAACTCACTAGCCTAACCCCCATACAGTTTGCGCCAACCGACATGGAAGCTCAGCTTCCAGATCCTAAGCAACTTTGCAGTATTTTTGTTTGTTTTGTTATTACATACAGCTGGAAATAATTTCTGTATATCAGAGCGATGGTAACTCACCCGCATTACGACCAGGAATACGACTTTCCTGAACTGAATCCTTTGTTCATAACCCCCCCAGGGCAATTGAACATATCCCAGAGGCTGCGGGGAAGAGATATTTGGAGTGTTCTTAAGTCTGACTCAGGAGGCGGGCACACCATCCACCACTTCCGAGTATATTACTCGCAAATGTTCAGTCTCTGGACAATAAAGTAGACTAGGTCAGGGCTGGATCTCCTTCCAGAGAGACATCAGGGACTTACTCTTGTTTCACGTGTGTGTGTGTGTGTGTGTGTGTGTATATAGTCCCCGTCCATACAGTGAGCTGGGGTCTCCGTTTATCGCGCAGACAGGAATAAAAAAAAAAAACTCTCCGGGAAGAAAAGGCAGGAGTGTGTGATTCATAATTAACTACTCATGGTGTGATTGTGGGAACATACAGAAACTCAAGTCTTTTGTTCACCCGACCTAGAATACCTCCCAATCAAATGCCTACCGTATTACCTACCTAGTCACAGCCGCGTACATTCCCCCTCAAGCCGATACCACGACGGCCCTCAAGGAACTGCACTGGACTTTATGCAAACTGTAAACCACATCCTGAGGCCGCATTTATTGTAGCTGGGGATTTTAACAAAGCAGATTTAAGGAAAATGCTACCGACGTTCTATCAACACATTGAATGTAGTACTCGCTGAGGAAAAACACAATCCCTACTCTTCACCTTTTTGAGATGCCTACAAGGCCCTCCCCTAACCTCCCTTTGGCAAATCAGATCAACTCCATTTTGCTCCTCCCGTCCTATAGGCAGAAACTCAAACAGGAAGTACACGTGCCAAGGTCTATGCAACGCTGGGTCTGACCAATCGGAAACCATGCTTCAAGATAAATTTGATCACACGGACTGGGATAAGTTTCCCGGGTAGCCTCTGAGAATAACATTGATGCTTACACGTACACGGTGACTGAGTTCATCAGGCGGTGTATAGGGGTTGTTCCCGCAGAGACTAAGACCTACACAAACCAGAAACTGTGGATAGAAGGCGGCAGATAAACTAGTGGTTAGAGCATTGGACTAGTAACCGGAAGGTTGCAAGATCATATCCCCGAGCTGACAAGGTACAAATCTGTCGTTCTGCCCTTGAACAAGGCACTGTTCCTAGGCCGTCATTGAAAATAAAGAATTTGTTTTTAACCTGTTATGGCTGCATCCCTTTTTTCAATTTCCGCCTGAAGACATACCCTAATCAAACTGCCTGTCGCTCAGCCACAGAGGCAAGGATATGCATATTCTTGGTATCATTTGAATGGAAACATTCTGAAGTTTTTGGAAATGTTAATTGAATGTTGGAGAATATAACACAGTAGATCTGGTGGAAGAGAAAGAAAGAGCATCTGTTTTCTGTTATTGTTGTAGTATAATCTTTCACATGTACTAGAATAGGATGCTGAGATAATTTTGATGGATAACACAAGAGGGCAACTGTAGGTGTGCAAAGTTTCAGACTGATAACTTCAGGAATGGGTGAGCTGCATGAAGTCACCCAGGTGTCCCACACAAGTTGCCCAAATGTAGCCAAGTGATCAAATTGGTGAAATGACCTATAACTATATACAGCAGTGCAAATCACTATATACAACATCAAAAAGCAATTCTAACACACACAAAAAAAATGTTTAAGAAAATAAATATAAAAAAAAACTGTACACCCCTTAAGTCTTCGTCACAATATTTTGCTGCCTGCGCCATGTCCCATAGCAGTCTCTTTCTGATGTAAAGCAGAGGCAAACTGAACAAGTGGTGCATTTCATGAGACACAGAACACAACGACGCCTCCATGCTGTGCCCTTTGGCCCTGAGGCACAGTCATGCCTGCAGTAATGAACTGTGGCATATGAACACCACTGGAGGTAGAGCGTGCAGCTTGGCACCGGGGGCTCCCAGTCGGGGTCGCTATCACTGTGAAAGAAAATATTTGTATGAGTCTTTTATCATCACATAAAATAAACATATGTATTGTATAGAGCAGAGGGAACGGTCACAAAGGTGAAGTGCTGTTCCGTTCAACTCCAGCCATTGTGGGCCTGCACTCGCCCCCAGCACCCAAGGGCTATTTCATATGGAAATGAAGAGGAGTAGCAGGCACAGTGGCCGTGTGTTTCCATTTGAATAAAAAAATGGAAAATATAGTCTGACTTGGGAAAAAGAAAATAACACACACACACACACACACACACACACACGGCAGGGTAGCCTAGTGGTTAGAGCGTTGGACTAGTAACCAGAAGGTTGCAAGTTCAAATCCCTGAGCTGACAATGGAGTTCCCTGCGCGTGCGATTGCAACCAAGAAATTGTGGTCAAACCCCAAACCATTACATACTGTTGTTTACCTCAGCTCATTGGCTATCTACCAGCTCGATTTCAAGAAGATCAGTGGTCATTGGGCAGAAATAGTCAATCAATGAAGCTTTGCTAAAATTATTGGTGAGTAATGTAGTCATGGTTGTCTTCAAATCAGCTCACTTCGGTCAATACTCCTCGCAAAAAAAACAATGATGTTTGGCTGTGTTGCAAACATCCAGAGGAATGCACTGAAACCAACCATGACTAGATAAACAGTTGTTTATGGTGTGTAATAACGTCGAATGCTCTGTTAAAAAAATTGATAGAGATGGAATTCACGGCACAAACGGTTTACAAAATGTTTTGATTTAAAATCCATTTTTATAACTTATCAAAGAACTGCACTTCATTTGATCACTGGGACCCTCAGGAAGAGATAAGAGCAAGATATCAGAATGTAAGTCATAATTTTACCTTCAGATGTGAAAGTCTAAACTGTCATGGCAGAAAATGTTTCTGTTCTTGATTGCTCTTCTCAAACAAAAGCATGGGATTTGTTCTCTGTAGTAGATATTTTAAATTGGAAAACGTAGTTTGATTACCAAGATTCTAATATTTTGAAGGGTGTAAGACACTTGCATTTTCAAGAATGTTTAATGTTACGAAGTTGTATTTTTAGTTGTCACTCTGAAATTTCCCCTGATGTGGATCGCAGCCATAACCGGTTTTAAGTCAGTCTCATCTGAAAGTTGTACATTCTTGGTTATCTGCACGAACCCTGGCTAACAAGTTGAATCAGCAATACAAAATTGGGTTCATTTATTTACTAAATACCTAACTAATCACACAGAATTACACATTTAACAAATTACGTCATAAAGGAAAATGTCCCGAGCAGGCGGAACAGATGACAGCTGGTTCACAAAAGGGGCTGGGTTTGAGTGAAGGAGCGGGAAGACTGAGGAACAAAGGGCGAAGCTGTGCTATTGTAAATACAGAATCCTATGCATTCTAAATTACCGCCCATTTGGAAAAGGAAAATGCAATAAATATTTACTCTGAGCTGTGCTTCGGCAGGTTGGTGGTAGATGGAAGGCCATGTTGCCAAACCGAGTCCTTTGTCCTTTGAAGAATGTCTCTGCTGGTAAATTGAATACGTTGTAGTAACGTCGTTGTGTGGCAGATGGGATACTCTCTGTTCCTTCCTAACCCTCGTTTGCAGCGGCTGTAGCTAACTCAATGGCTAGGAGGTATCACTTCTGTAGTGAATATGAGTTCAAAGTTCATACCATTCGCAACCAAAGCTCACGCTGATGTTGGCTTCGTTCTGTAGTTATTATCTGAACCATTCTGACATTGGAGCGTCATCCTTGGAACAGGAGGTTATATTGTTGTCAAGGCTTTATATAGGAAGGGAGAGGAGGGCGTGTTTGAAAAGTTGTATAGCCCATGTCCCTTCACAGGGGCGGGCCACTGAGTAGAGCCCTATCTTATGAAAACCCAAATGTTACATTTTAGAAGCAAAAATCACATTTCATCCCATCACGAATAATTTCATATTCAAACATTTAAATTGAACAACAATTCCATGTGAATCCGATAACTCTGTGTAGACTTTCCACTGTAGAGTTTGTCATCTTATCATAGATGAGAATGTCTCCGATGACAACCGAACTGACATATCCACTGCATATGTTCAATTGGTCGGTTTACCAGAATATAGATAATTTCCCCTCACCTTCTGATGTTCCCAGAATCTCTGTTACATTTGCAAAACCCTTGGTTGACATCAGTAGGGTCGAGAGAGGGGTGGGGGGATGTGTAAGTGGTATTTATGATTGTCATAAACCTACCCCCAGGCCAACGTCATGACACACCCTAGACCCACTTACATTTTCTTACAGCCCCAATAGATCCACAGATGATGCCATTGCACTGCACACTGCCCTATTCCATCGGAGGAATACCTACGTTAGAATGTTTATTGATTAAAGCTCAGCCTTCAACGCCATAGTACCCTCCAGGGCCCAGAGCCTAACGAGGATCTTGAGTCTAAACCCCACCCTGTGCAACTGAGCCCTGTACTCCCTGTTCACCCATGACTGAGTGGCCACGCACGCCTCCAACTCAATCAAGTTGGTAGATGACAACACAGTAGTAGGCCAGGTTGCCATCAATGACGTCAGCCTACAGGGAGGAGGTAAGGGCCCTGGCAGCGTGGGACAAGGAAAATGACCTCTTGTCAACAAAATGAAGGAGCTGATTGCGGAGTTCAGGAAACAGCAGAGGGAGCACGTCCCTATCCACATCGACAGGACTGCAGTGAAGGTGGAAAGCTTCAAGTTCCTCGGTGAACACATTACGGACAATCTGAAATGGTCCACCCACACAGACAGTGTGGTGAAGGCGCAACAGCTGACGAAATTTGGCTTGGCCCTAAGACCCTCATACTTTTACACATGCACAATTGAGAGCATCCTGTCGGGCTGTATCATCGCCTGGTAGGGCAACTGCACCGCCTGCAACCACAAGGCTCTTCTGAGTGTGGTGTGGTTTGCCCAACACATCATGTTTTAATTTGTGAATTGTTAGATACTACTGCACTGTTGGAGCTAGGAACAAGCATTTCTCCTTAACATCTGCTAATTATGTGTGACCAATAAAATTTGATAGACTAGGTAAACTTTTATACTATTGGGACTAGGTAAACTTTTATTACTATTCTGTGAGAAAGAAATGGCCTATTCCAAACTGACTCTGGGACATTTGGGATGATGGATCCCAAATTCATACAACCAGTAGGCCTAGGCTACATCCCAAAAACGAGGCAAAAGAAAAGCTGTGGCTCATGCAACAGATCAGAACGTTTTAGCTTAATGTTGCAACACAGTTTCTTCACGCAAGTGCACAAGGCATTAGGCTATGCGCAAATGTTCATTACATAATGCAATTCGCGGGGAAAACACAATTTGTTTCATGTGACAGATAAATATCCCCCTCTTTCTAAAGGATCTTTAAATATGCAACAAGTAGCGTGGGTTACTAATATGACTAGGATTGTGCTTTTGGCTACTGGACAATGAAGGTTGATTTTGAAAACCAATAAAATGAGGGGAAAGGCCACTTGTTTCAATGGTATATGGGATCTTTATAAAACAATTGCCTGCAAGTTTGGTTGTATTTTGGCTACTTAGAAGCAAGATAAGACATGCCTCGTTGTAAAACGTTTAAGTTTCAAACAAGTGTGTTTCAAAATTCATACTGCCGCCAGCTCATTGCAAAGTGGTGTGACACGTTGACGCTTGTTTAGTTGCCTATGCACTTGAATTGCAAAGGGAAGCGAGCTTTACCAGTTGAGGAAAAAAATAGATATTGCTCTTTTTTAATCATAGCCATGTTTCTTTTTTCTTTTTTTTACACGCGATTGCCATTAGAATTGTTGTGCAATGATTGGCTTTATTAAGGCAGGTTTCACTCCAGTAGCAAGGAACTGCTTGAGCTGTAGCAGTGTCTCTTGTTCAAAATTGAATGGTATTTCAATAAATTAATGGGATGAAATACATTATTTCGCTATGGGATAGTTTTTTTTTTATTTTTTTTTTACAAATTGACCTCTGGCCGTCTTTTTAACTGACAAGCCGACAAATACCGGGTAACGGAAACACTGCCGGAAATGTTCTTGGTATCATATGGAAACAGGAATGTGCCGCGTTTGTAAATCGGTCTTGTGTTAATTAGGCACCAAATGGACATAGACTGGGCTAGTCCAATAACGCACTTGTTTTCTCATATTCCAATTTGCAGGCGCTGCCAGACAAGCTGAACCCGGTGGTGCGTCCTCTGATGGAGGCGGCTAAGCGGGAGGAGAATACCCTGGTGCAGGGCTACGCCGCCTCCTTCATTGCGAAGCTGCTGCAGCAGTGTGCTGGTAGGCAGCCATGTCCCAATTCCAAGATCGTCAAGAACCTGTGTTCATCGGTCTGCGTGGACCCCCTGCTCACGCCCTCCTCGGCCTGTCCGGTGTCCACGACTCAGGAGACTGCTAAAGGTATGGGATGGTAGATCTGGGTGATATAGACGGTCATATTGCGATGTCTGAAGTTGAGGGTGTGCAATTAGCATGCCGACTGCAGGAATGTCCACCAGAGCTGTTGCCAGAGAATTGAATGGTAATTTCTCCACCATATGCTGCCTCCAACATCATTTTAGAGAATTTGGTAGTACAGAAATTTGCTAAAAATGGCTAATCCAGTTTTTGCTTTGTCATTATGGGTGTGTTGTGGGAAAAAAACAATTGAATCCACTTTAGAATCAGGCTGTAACGAAATGTGGAAAAAGTTCAGGTCTGAATACTTTTCCAAATGCACTATATATGTATGTAGGAGTACCAGCCAAAGTTTGGCCATCTACGCATTCCAGGGTTTTTCTTTATTTTTACTATTTTCTACATTCTATGGAATCTTGTAACCAAAAGTGTTAAACAAATCAAAATATATTTGAGATTCTTCAAAGTAGCCACCCTTTGCCTTGATGAAAGCTTTGCACAAAGGGTGGCTACTTTCAACAATATTTAATTATCAATTGATTTATTACTTTGGTTACTACATGATTCCAGGTGTTTTGATGTCTTCACTATTCTACAATGTAGAAAATAATAAATTTAAAGAAACCCTTGAATGAGTTGGTCAACTTTTGACTGATGCTGTATGTGTAATTGTTGTAATGATCAGGTTTCGCTGTACCATTGTACAGATTGTTAGCTTCATGCTTGCACCATTTACTCACTGAAATTCTAAAACCATTTGTTCAAACGGTAAAGTACATTATCCTTATGATTATGTAATGAAAGCATCTACCTGTAGCTGTTTTCTCTGGGGCCTGCTGACTCACGCGAGCCTCTACTTTCCTGGGGGGGAAATGCTCTGTGGAGGAAGTTTTGAAATGTTTTTAAAATCAAATTGACTTAGTTGAATAGGAGGTTTTCTGTTGGTTTTATTTATAAGCTCTACTATTTTACAACCAAGATATTTGATATGGTTTTAAGATGCAGCGCATGCGAAATGCACATTGGTGCTTTGCATAGGCCTCATTGGGCGGGAGGCTACAACTGCAATGTTTTTTGGGGCTTTACAGTTACTGTTAGATTAATACATGGCTGCTGGCAGTGGCTATTATATTTAGATGATGTTTTGAGTTTGCACTTACTCGGGTGATAAATTGGCCTATGAAATTTGTGCACAAAGATGCAGGTGAGCTATATTAATTTTTTATAAAAAAAAAAAATCTATTCTGGAGCTCTATTTTAACAGTAAAATAGAACAGCCCAAATGCCTGATGAAATAACTAATTTGTTGAATAACATCTCAATTGTATATTACACATTTTAATAAAGCACTCTGAGTGACTTTATAAGATGATACAAATGGTCTATATTGTGTTTACCGTTAAAAGAAAAATAATGTAATTGGTGCAACCAAATCATGGGCAGGTGCCACCAAAGGGGAGCCCTGTAATATTATTCACCACCTGAGGAAGTGTGAACTCTAAGCACTTTAACAAGCTAGCTAACTCTATGATCCTGTTGCTCGATAGCCATGTTGGCTAATTGATTAAACAATCAGTAATTCACGTCCTACAAAACAGTGCTCGGCCTAGGATACATGATGTTTGCCTAATCGGCGACAATGGCGCACGCTGCGCCGTGCGCGCATCAAAACCATACTACATACTAAGCCTGTTGTAAAGTGGTACCATGAACTCAATGTTGAGGGGCGAGAAATAAAAGCTGTGACTCTCCTCCTCTCATTAAGTAGAACGAGTAGTTTGAAAACAATTTTTCCTTCAATTGCATTTTGAGCAAGGGTCATATGCTTGTGCTTACCTGACTGCATCTCTCCCTCGTTCGCACAGTGGGAGGAGTGTGTGGCTCACTCACCCAGCAGCGGAAACTGAGAAGGGCAGATACTTTCATAGCAGGAGTCGACATGATGCGTAGGCTGTTACTGTTGACCAAATAATGGTTTTAGAATAAACTGTAATTGTAGTCTCATCCTGTTTCAGTAAATGAACACAACCCAGATTAAACCCTAACGAGGTAGAAGCAACCAGAAGAGTGACTACATAAAACCCTCTTACTCACTTTGCTGTTTTCTCTACCATTCCTAGCTGGCATGTCAGAGAAAGAATGCATGCACCACGTGGTCAATAAGACCAAGGGCATCATCACCCTATACCGTCACCAGAGGGCAGCATTTGCCATCACCAGCAAAAGGGGCCCCACTCCCAAAACCGCCAAGACACCCACCACTGAACTGCCCCCCGGCAGCACCATCACCACAGACACTGATGAGGTGGGTGAAAGAGGGTGTGAACGGTTACCTGAACATTTACCTGTGACTGTTTGTTTATTTTATTTTTACTGTTTCAGAATAAAAAAACCTGTCTCGTCCAGAGAAGAGGCGCAGAGTTCTCTCTGATGACGATTGCCAGGCACTTTGGCCAGGAGCTGACAGGGTCACTGCCCTACCTGTGGGAGTCCATGGTGGGACCTCTGAGGGCTGTGGTGGAGGACAACGAAGGCATCGGTATGCTAAAATGGCATTCTTATCCAGTGCGACTTGTTCATTGGGATCACTAGGAAAACCTTTCAATACGCAATCTGAAAAATAGCATTTCTTATTGACAAATACAGGTAGCCCTTCCCTGTTTCAGTCCATTTGGTGCATAATGACCCAGATGTACTGCTGTTTACTACCCGCTGTCCACTTCTAGATGGGCGTCTTCATATAACTCTTGTGTGCATCATCAATGACGAGAGATTGAAGTGTGTTTTTCTCTTTGTTGTAGATTGGAAGCTCCAGATGGAGAAGGGGGATGCTGCAGCCCAGGATCTGGTCAACTCACTGCAGGTCCTGGAGGTCACTGCTGGGGCCATGGCCCCCGAGCTCAAACCTCTGGTAATAGAACATGCAGACATCTTCCCAGTAGAAACACCAACTAGCCCTATTCACCAAACCACAGTGGAAGATGGACTTATCAAAGATATTGTCTTCATTAAAAGGGAAGTTACAAACCTTTTTTTTCAGATCTCAAAAATGTGTCTTTCAAGATGACTCCACATCCCTTGGCATCTGCTGTGTAGTTATAACTATATGCCTCAAGCCCAAATGAATGGTGAACAACACCCGTATCTGGAAATAACATGGTGGTGTTTAGGATTGTGCCATAGATTAGTCTACAAAACAGGTGGCCAGCGACATGGCTTTGGCTCGACAGAGGACTTTGACATGGAAACATCGGACAAACTGATTTATGGAATGCATTTCGCTACACTCGCAATAGCATCTGCTAACCATGTGTATGTGACAATAAAATTAGATTTGATGGTCATTTCTCCCCCTCTGTGTATTTCAGTTGTTGGAGCACCTGCCCCACCTGTTCACCTGTCTGCAGCATCCATACACGGCCGTTCGTCACATGGCGGCGCGCTGCGTGGGCGTGCTCAGTAAGATCGCTACCATGGAGACCATGCACCAGTTCCTGGAGCGTGTGCTTCCGTGGCTGGGGTGCATCGAGGACAGCACTAAGCAGGAGGGGGCCATCGAAGCCATGGCCTGTATCTTTCATACGCTGTCACGCAGTTAGACATGATCCCATACTACGTGTATGGGCAACCTACCAATATGACTTTTTACAAATAAGGTTTGAGTATTATCTAGGGCCGGGAAGATGCCAGTATCGCGATTCTGGTTAGTATCGTGGCAAAGAAACAAAACACAAAGTGGAGTTAACTTCTTTAGGAAGAGAGCTCTGTTGGAAACAAACATATTGTTATCGAGTCACCCTTATGTTTAAGGACCAAAGAGTTGGGTTTTGCTTTGTGTATTCATTTTTGCTATGGAAAAAGTATTGCGACACTGGTATCGTCTTGGCCCTACTTTTATCGAACGTGACTAACAGTACATTGAGTGCATACGCTTAAGTAAATGTGACCCCAGTGGGAATCGAACCCAAGACCTGATGTAACTGAAGTGTTCAGGGTTCACTATGGGTCTCATGAAACCAAAGAAGTGAGTGTCATTGTCGTGTGGTTTGTCCTTGACCCCTTGGCCCCCGCAGGTGTGATGGAGCAGTTGGATGTGGACATCGTGCCGTACATTGTGCTGCTGGTGGTGCCGGTGCTGGGCCGCATGAGTGACCCCAGTGACAGCGTCCGTTTCATGGCCACGCAGTGCTTCGCCACCCTCATCCGCTTGCTACCCCTGGAGGTAAACACACACAAACCAATGCACGACAGTATGTTCAGGGAGATTTGTTTGAGCAAGTATATTTATTTAGGGGCGGCAGGGTAGCCTAGTGGTTAGAGCGTTGGACTAGTAACCTGAAGGTTGCAAGTTCAAACCCCCGAGCTGACAAGGTACAAATCTGTCGTTCTGCCCCTGAACAGGCAGTTAACCCACTGTTCCTAGGCCGTCATTGAAAATAAGAATTTGTTCTTAACTGACTTGCCTAGTTAAATAAAGGTGTAAAAAGTAGTTATTTGCTTTTTTGGGATGCCAGGTTATTTGTGATTCTGCACAGTCCGACGCAATGTAGTTACTTTCAAACGTTCACTCGATCTGCTGTATTCAGACCTCTTGATTTTTTCCCCACATTTTATTACATTAGTCTTATTCTAAAATGGACTTTTTTTTTTTTTTTTTGTCATCAATCTACACTGCAATAAAAGCTTTAGAAATGTATGCAAATGTAAAAATATAAAAACAATAATTCACATACAGTACCAGTCAAAAGTTTGGACACCTAATCGAGGGTTATTTAAAAAAAAATACTATTTTCTACATTACAGAATAGTGAAGTGATGTATGGAATCATGTAGTAACCAAAAAAGTGTTCAAAGAATCTCAAATATATTTTGATTTGTTTAAGTAGCCACCCTTTGCCTTGACAGTTTTGCACACTCTTGACATTCCACCAGCTTCGAGGTAGTCACCTGGAATGCGTTTCCAACTGTTTTTAAGGAGTTACCACATGCTGAGCACTTGTTGGCTGCTTTTCCTCCACTCTGGGGTCCAACTCATCCCAAACTCAATCGGGTTGAGGTTGGGTGATTGTGGAGGCCAGGTCATCTGATGCAGCACTCCATCACTCTCCTTATTGGTAAAATATAAATTACACAGACTGGAGGTGTATTGGTTCATTGTCCTGTTGAGAAACAAATGATAGTCCCACTAAGTGCAAACCAGATGGGATGGTGTATCGCTATGTTATCCATGCTGTTTAAGTGCCTTGAATTCCAAATAAAATCACTGGCAGTGTCACCGGGAAAGCACCACCACCTCCATGCGTCACGATGGGAACCACATGTGGCGAACATCCGTTCACCTACTCTGCGTCTTATAAAGACACAGCGGTTGGAACCAAACATTTCTAATTTGCACTCAGACCAAAGGACAGATTTCCACCGGTCTAATGTCCATTGCTTGTGTTTCTTGGCCCAAGCAAGTCTCTTCTTATTGGTGTCCTATAGTAGTGGTTTCTTTGCAGCAAATCCACCATGAAGGCCTGATTCAGTCTCCTCTAAACAGTTGATGTTGAGATGTCTATTACTTGAACTCTGAAACATTTATTGTGGCTACAATCTGAGGTGCAGTTAATTGCTGATTTGAGGCTGGTCACTAATTAACTTATCCTTTGCAGCAGAGGTAATGCTGGGTCCTGTGGCGGTCCGCATGAGAGCCAGTTTCATCATAGTGCTTGATGGTTTTTGTGACTACATGAAGAAACTTTCAAGGTTTTTGTGTAATTTTTTCCACAGTGCTCAGGACTTCATCAAAGAGCTCGCTGTACTTTGCTCCGTTCATTTTTTTCCCCCTCAATTCTGACTAGTCTTCCAGTCCCTGCTGCTGAAAGACATCCCCACAGCATGATGAAGCCACCACCGTGCTTCATTGTGCAGATGTTGCCAGGTTTCTTCCAGACCTGACACTTGGCATTTAGGCCAAAGAGTTCAATCTTGGTTTCGTCAGACCAGATAATCTTTATTTTCATGGTCTGACAGTCCATGGGTGCCTTTTGGCAAACTCCAAGCAGGCTGTCTTGCCTTTTACTGAGGAGTGGCTTCCGTCTGGCCACAATACCATAAAGGCCTGATTTGTGGAGGGCTGCAGAGATGGTTGTCCTTCTGGAATGTTCTCCCATCTCCACAGAGGAACTCCGGAGCTCTGTCAGTGACCATCAGGTTCTTAGGGACTTCTTCCCTGACCAAGAACCTTCTCCCCTGATTGCTCAGTTAGGCCAGCTCTAGGAGTTGTGGTGGTTCCAAACGTCAATTTTAAGAATGATGGAGGCCATTGTTCTTGGACCTTCAATGCTGCAGAAATCCTGTCTCGGAGCTCTACGGACAATTCCTTCCACCTCGTGGCTTGTTTTTTTGCTCTGAGATGCACTGGCACTGTGGGACTTTAATAAATAGAAAAAGTATGTGTGTGTGTGTGTGTTTTTATAATAAAGGGAACACTAAAATAAAACATCCTAGATCTTGAATGAATGAAATATTCTTATTAAATACTTTTTTCTTTATATAGTTTAATGTGCTGACAACAAAATCACACAAATTATCAATGGAAATCAAATTTATCAACCCATGGAGGTCTGGATTTGGAGCCGCACTCAAAATTATAGTGGAAAACCACACTACAGGCTGATCCAACTTTGATGTAATGTCCCTCAAACAAGTCAAACTGAGGCTCAGTAGTGTGTGGCCTCGACGTGCCTGTATGACCTCCCTACAATGCCTGGGCATGCTCCTGATGAGGTGGCGGATGGTCTCCTGAGGGATCGCCTCCAAGACCTGGACTAAAGCATCCGCCAACTCCTGGACATTGGTGGATGGAGCGAGACATGATGTCCCAGATGTGCTCAATTGGATTCAGGTCTGGGGAAACGGGCGGGCCAGTCCATAGCATCAATGCCTTCCTCTTGCAGGAACTGCTGACACACTCCAGCCACATGAGGTCTTGCATTAGGAGGAACCCAGGGTCAACTGCACCAGCATATGGTCTCACAAGGGTCTGAGGATCTCATCTCGGTACCTAATGGCAGTCAGGCTACCTCTGGCAAGCACATGGAGGGCTGTGCGGCCCCCCCAAAGAAATGCCACCCCACACCATGACCGACCCACCGCCAAACCGGTCATGCTGGAGGATGTTGCAGGCAGCAGAACGGCCTCTTCAGACTCTGTCACGTCTGTCACGTGCTCAGTGTGAAACTGCTTTCATCTGTGAAGAGCACAGGGCGCCAGTTGCGAATTTGCCAATCTTGGTGTTCTCTGGCAAATGCCAAACGTCCTGTACGGTGTTGGGCTGTAAGCCCAACCTCCACCTGTGGACGTCGGGTCCTCATACCACCCTCATGGAGTCTGTTTCTGACCGTTTGAGCAGACACATGCACATTTGTGGCCTGCTAGAGGTCATTTTACAGGGCTGTGGCAGTGCTCCCCCTGCTCCTCCTTGCACAAAGGAGGTGGTAGCGGTCCTGCTGCTGGGTTGTTGCCCTCCTACGGCCTCCTCCAAGTCTCCTGATGTACTGGCCTGTCTCCTGGTAGCGCCTCCATGCTCTGGACACTACGCTGACCGACACAGCAAACCTTCTTGCCACATCTCGCATTGATGTGCCATCCTGGATGAGCTGCACTACCTGAGCCACTTGTGTGGGTTGTAGACTCGGTCTCATGCTACCACTAGAGTGAAAGCACCGCCAGCATTCAAGTGACCAAAACATCAGCCAGGAAGCATAGGAACTGAGAAGTGGTCTGTCGTCCCCACCTGCAGAACCACTCCTTTACTGGGGGTGTCTTGCTAATTGCCTATAATTTCCACCTGTTGTCTATTCCATTTGCACAACAGCATGTGAAATTTATTGTCAATCAGTGTTTCTTCCTGAGTGGACACTTTGATTTCACAGAAGTGTGATTGACTTGGAGTTACATTGTGTTTGTTAGTGTTCCATATATATATAAATAAATATATTACCAGTCAAAAGTTTGAGGTGTGTGTATATAGTGGGAGAACTTGCACAATTGGTGGCTGACTATATACTTTTTTGCCCCCACTGTATGTAATATTTAGGAGGCTTGTCTTTTGCACCTGATATTATTTGTTGCGATATTTTATAGCCTTTTCACACCATTGTGATGAGCCAATTCGTATTGTGCGCAGATATTTTATTTTCTCATTTGTCCTTTCCAGCAAGGTTCCAGCAGCCATGGTGGATGCTAAACCAGGCCAGCAAAGTATATTTGGGCTTGGTTTGGCTTAGGGGTGTGAAAGGGTTTGAATTTATCGGCCTCAAACTCTTTTATTTTTATTTTTTAGGCTGGTATCCCAGACCCTCCCACCATGTCGGATGATCTGATTCGCCAGAAGGCCAGAGAGCGTCACTTTCTGGAGCAGCTGCTTGACAGCAGGAAGCTGGAGAACTACAAGATCCCTGTGCCCATCCAGGCTGAGCTCCGCAAGTATCAGCAGGTGTGTTTGCAAATCTGTTTACACGTCTGTCTTTTTACTTGTCTGTTTTATTGATCCATCTCTAACACTCATACATAAAACAATCAGTAGAACCGCTGTTAGCCCTTGACTGTCGAACTACTGCAAGCTCCACCTGGCGCAAATCACACATTGCCTGTCCTTGAACATGTAGGCTGCATCTTGCTTCCTACCCACTCATGCTGCACAAATTTAACACACTTGACTAATGCAGAACTTTGAACTCTTAATTTCCTGTTCAGCAAAATGATTTCCAGACAGGATACAGCACTTTACAAAGAAAGATACCGGTAGCTTGCTAGTCAGTTTTATGTGAATGCTGAATGTAATTCTAGCTAGCTAACTTTGCTAGCTAGCGTACAGCTGAAGCTAACGTCAGTACTCAACCCCAGACCTTTATTTGTGATATTGCAAACATGACGCTGATTTCACTGGGGTAATTAACTTATCATTCCCTTGCCGAACTGCCAACATGTCAATCGCCTACAATTGGTGACAGATTGTAATGCTAATATAACTGCATAAAAACAATATCAAATCAAAGTTTATTTGACAAGTGTCGACTTTACCGTGAAACGCTTACTTACAAGCCCTTAACAAACAGTGCAGTTCAAGAAGAGTTAAGAAAATATTTACCAAGTAGAATACAATAAAAAGTAACACAATAAGAATAACAATATATCGAGGCTATATACAGGGGGCACCGGTACGGAGTTAGTGTGTGGGGGTACAGGTTAGTTGAGGTAATTTGTACATGTAGGTGGGGGTGAAGTGACTGCATAGTTAATAAACAACGAGTAGTAGAAGTATACAAAAGGGAGGGGTCAATGTAAATTGTCCGGTGGCGATTTTATAAATTGCTCAGCAGTTTTATGGCTTTCAGGTAGACACTGTTGTGGAGCCTTTTGGTCCTAGACTTGGTGCTCCGGTACAGCTTCCTGTGCGGTAGCAGAGAAGTTTGACTTGGGTGACTGGAGTATCTGACAATTTTATGGGCTTTCCCCATTCCTCTGCCTATTACATGGGTCCAGTATGGCAGGAAGCTTGGCCCCAGTGACGTACTGGGCTGTTCGCACTACCCTCTAGCACCTTACGGTCAAATGCTGAGCAGTTGCCAGGCAGTGATGCTCTCGATGGTGCAGCTGTAGAACCTTTTGAGGATCTGGGGACCCTGACAAATCTTTTCAGTCTCCTGAGGGGGATTAAGCATTGTCGTGCCCTCTTCATGACTGTCTTGGTATGTTTGGACCGTTCGGTGAACTCAACTCTCGACCCGCTCCACTACTGCCCCGTCGACGTTATTGGGGCCTGTTTGGCCCGCCTTATCCTGTAGTCCACGATCAGCTCCTTAGTCTTGCTCACATTGAGGGAGAGGTTGTTGTCCTGGCACCACACTGCCAGTTCTGACCACCAACCTACAGGCCGTCTCGTCGGTGATCAGGCCTACCACTGTCATCAGCAAACTTAATGAGATCGTGTTTGGCCACGCAGTCGTGGGTAAACGGGGCATACAGGAGGGGATTAAGCACATACCCCTGAGGGGCCCCAGTGTTGAGGATCGGTGTGGCAAACGTGTTGCCTCCTCTTACCACCTGCTGGCGGTCTGTCAGGAAGTCTGGGATCCAGTTGCAGAGGGAGGTGTTTAAGTCCCAGGGTCCTTAGCTTAGTGATGAGCTTTGTGAGCACGATGGTGTTGAAAGCTGAGCTGTAGTCAGTGAACAGCATTCTTACATAGGTGTTCCTTTTGTCCAGGTGGGAAAGGGCAGTGTGGAGTGCGACTGCATCTGTTAGGGCGGTATTGGAGTGGGTCTAGGGTGTCAGAGGATGCTGTTGTGAACCATTACTAGCCTTTCAAAGCACTTCATGGCTACTGATGTGAGCGCTAAGGGGCGGTTATCATTTATGCAGGTTACCTTTGCTTCATTGGGCACAGGGACTATGGTGGTCTGTTTGAAACATGTAGGTATTACAGACTCAGTCATGGAGAGGTTGAAAATGTCAGTGAGCGACTTGACAGTTGATCCGTACATGCTGAGTACAAGTCCTGCTTATCTACACGTGAATGTTGACCTCTTTAAAGGTTTTGTTCACATCGGCCACCGAGAGCATTATCACAGTCATCCAGAACAGCTGGTGCTCTCGTGCATGCTTCAGTGTTGCTTGCTTCGAAGCAAGCAAAACAGGCATTCAGCCTCACTGGGCAGCTCATGGCTGGGTTTCCCTTTGTTGTCCCTAATAGTTTTCAAGCCCTGCTATATCAAATGAGCGCCAGAGCCGGTGTTGAATCTCGGTCCTGTATTGAAGCTTTGCCTGTTTGATGGTTCATCTAGGGCATAGTGGGATGTCTTATAAGCACCCGGATTAGTGTCCCGCTCCTTAAAAGCGGCAGACCTAGCCTTTAGCTCGATGTGGATGTTGCCTGTTATCTATGGCTTCAGGTTGGGATATGAACTTACGGTCGCTGTGGGGACTGTCGTCAATGCACTTATTGATGAAACCTATGACCTGAGGTGGTATACTCCTCAATGCCATTGGATGAATCCCGGAACGTATTCCAGTCTGTGCTAGCAAAACAGTCCTGTAGTGTATCATGTGTCACCTGACCACTTCCGTATTGAGTGAGTCACTGGTACTTCCTGCTTTAGTTTTTGCTTGTAAGCAGGAATCAGGAGGATAGAATTATGGTCAGATTTGCCAAATGGAGGGCTTGCTTTTGTCTAACCAGGTGTGATTGTCGGATTTGCGTTTATCGTCGAAGGAATGAGCATTACACCTAGGCCTGTACTCTGGAGCGGGATCAATTTGGAGGTGGAGGGTCCGTCATGGTCTGGGGCGGTGTGTCACAGCATCATTGGACTGCGCTTGTGTCATTGCAGCATCAGGGAAAACATCCTCCTTCATGTGCGCTTCCTGCAGGCTTGTCATTGAGCCTCCAGCATGACAATGCCACCAGCCATGCTGCTCATTTTGTGCATGATTTCCTGCAAGACAGGAATGTCAGTGTTCTGCCTTCATGCTGATCTCAATCTCATTGAGCATGTCTGGGACCTGTTGGATCGGAGGGTGAAGGTGCCTTGGTGGAAGAGTCAATAACATTTCACAAAGAACTGGCAAATCTTTTAAATAAACTGCATTGACTTTTGATTTTGATTTAGACAGTAATAGGACTTTTTTTGTTGCTGTTATATCTCAATAAATTAGTTTTTTTTTTAAATAAATGTATTTAGACCCTTTCTGTTGTTTTGAATCTTGTGTTCATACAAATATTTCCTCATGTTAAGTTTGCTGAAAATAAATGCAGTTCACAGTTACTCTACTTTTGTTGACGCACCTTTGGCAGCAATGACGACCTTGAGTCTGCTTGTGTATGACGCTACAAGCTTGGCACACCTGCATTTGGGGAGTTTCTCCCATTGTTTTCTGCAGATCCTCAAGCTCTCAGGTTGGATGGGAAGCGTCGCTGCACAGCCATTTTCAGGTCTCTCCAGAGATGTTAGATCGGGTTCAAGTCCGGGCTCTGGCTGGGCCACTCAAGGACATTCAGAAACTTGTCCCGAAGCCACTTCTCTGTTGTTTTGGCTGTGTGCTTAGGGTTGTTGTCCAGTTGGAAGGTGAACCTTGCCCCAGTCTGAGGTCCTGAGCACTTTGGAGGAGGTTTACCTCAGTGATCTCTCTTTACTTTGCTTGGTTCCCCTTTCCCTTGATCCTGACTTGTCTCCCAGTCCCTGCTGCTGAAAAACATCCCCACAGCATGATACTGCCACCACCATGCTTCACGGTAGGGGTGGTAATTGGCCAGGTAATGAGCGGTACCTGGTTTCCTCCAGATGTGACACTTGCCTTTCAGGCTCAAGGTTAATCTAGGTTTCATCAGACCTGAGATTCCTTTTTTTTATGTTCTGAGTCGTCTCAGTACCTTTTGGCAAACTCTAAGCAGACTGTCAAGTGCCTCTTTTTTTACTGAGCAGTGTCTTCTGTCTCGCCACTTGGTGTAGTGCTGCAGAGATGGTTGTCCTTCTGGAAGGTTCTCCCATCTCCAGAGGAACTCAGGAGCTCTGTCAGAGTGACCATCGGGTTCTTGGTCACCTCCCTGACCAAGGCCCTTCTCCCACAATTGGTCAGTTTGGCCGGGCAGCCAGCTCTAGGAATAGTCTTGGAGGCTCCAAACTTCTTCCATTTAAGAACGATAAAGACCACTGTCCTTGGACCTTCAATGCTGCAGAAATGTTTTGGTACCCTTCCCCAGATCTGTGCCTCAGCACAATCCTGTCTCGGAGCTCTACAGGCAATTCCTTCGATCTCCTGGGTTTGTTTTTCCTCCGACATGCACTGTCAACTGTGGGACGTTTTTATATAGATGGGTGTGTGCCTTTCCAAATCATGTCCAATCAATTGAATTTACCACAGGTGGACTCCAAGTTGTAGAAACATCTCAAGGATGATCAATGAAAACAGAATGCACCTGAGCTCAATTTCGAGTCTCATAGAGAAGGGTCTGAATACTTATGTAATTAAGGCTTTTCTGTTTATTTAATATTTGCTAAGCTTTCTCGCTATGTCATTATGGAGTATTGTGTGTAGATTACTAAGGATATACTTTAAAAAATCTATTTTAGAATCAGGATGTAACATAACAATTTGGAAAAAGTCAAGTGGTCTGAATACTTCCCGACGGCACATTATTCTGAAGGTAACCTGGATGTATTTGCAATTCGTTTTGGATTATTTTGTGCACCGTTAAAAAAATAATGGTAAATGTTACCTATTCAGCACTTTCCACTTCATTTTTAGTGTCATTGTTTTTTTGGCAAAGCTCTACAAAAAGGGATTGCTTTTAAATGCTGCAGGGATGTTGGCTGCTGCTGACAAATTACTTTTTGGACAGAACAAATAAAAAAAATTGTAGAATTGATGGGCTTGTGTACTCTGCTGGTATCCTGCTGAGCCCAACCTCTATCTCTCTAGTGTAATGGAACCCTGCAGAGTTTTGGAATAAAACTTCTGCTGGTCAACAATGGATAGGACTACGCTCAGCTTTTATACCCCAGCATAATAAACTCCTCTAGACTGGTGCAGAATAAGCATGCCACTGTGACATTCAGTGTTTTTGATTAGTTGTTTGGGATACAAAGTGATTTGTGCAGTCCGACTTCTATGTAGTCCATCTCGTACAATCAATATAAGCACGGTGAAGATGTTTGCGTGAATCCTTTGACTCACAAACGCAGTGCAACAGCTCATTGTATCCCATGGTTGTCTGCTCTGTCATAGCTAGTATGTAAAATTATTTGATGGACAGTTTCAATAACTTTGATCTCTCCAGGACGGAGTGAACTGGCTGTCCTTCCTGAACAAGTACAAGCTCCACGGTATTCTCTGTGATGACATGGGACTGGGCAAGACCCTGCAGTCCATCTGCATCCTGGCTGGGGACCACTACCTCAGGTACTGAACTGCATGACCACACACGACTTACGTTCTAGGCCGACTATATTGCAGTTGTGCTGCATTTATTAACAAATGGTTGCATGTCATCAACTGCGCAGTTCGGCATCATATTGCTATGTCAGAATGTGGTAAGGTGATATGCTAAATACTAGGGATGTGCCTCTTTCCTTTTCAAGACCATGCCTATCTAGATGCATGTGCTCAATACGATACAGGAACTATGTTTTTTAGTTTGAAGCGTTTCGGTTTGATTAGGGAACGATATGATTCAATACATTAACATTTGTTGAATAACCACAATTTTCCATTATAAATTAACCTGCTGCTGATATGGTGCTCATGAGCTGGGCGTTTCGTGTGGGAATTATGCATGTATATGGACTATATAGGGAGCTGAGACACAAGGGAGACTAGATATCTATCAGCCCTCTACCAGATTCGGGGGTCAATGTAGCCTATAGTTTTACTCCTCCACTAATTAACTTGTAATTTTAGAAAATTAAGTAACACATAAAAAAAATGTGTACTTTTTTTTTATTTAACTAGGGAAGTCTGTTAAGAACAAATTCTTACTTACAATGACGGCCTACCCCGGCCAAACCTTCCTCTGACCCGGACGACGCTGGGCCAATTGTGAGCTGCTCTATGGGACTCCCAATCACTTCTGGTTGTGATACTACAGACCCAGGTTCGATCCCGGACTGTGATGCCTCTCGCTCTGTGATGCAGTGCCTTACACTGCTGCTCCACTAATCTCCGAATTAAGTGTTTGAGCTAGTAATGTATCAATATTTATTGTTTACAAATTACCGATGAGAGTCAATTTAATATACAGCACAACTTTGGATTTCACCCCATCTCAAAATTGAATGGTTTTGACCATTTGGAAGTCTTTGCAGAGTGATCTCTTCTCCTCTGGCTTCAGCCATGCAGTGCGCCTCGCAAACGTGATCGCTGTCATCGTTATACAGGGAACGTTTCTTTCATAGTACAAAATTACCATATACACATTGTACCATTATACACATTGCAAAAATACCAAAACTATTGCTCATGGTGAATCTGAACAATCAAAATCAAATCTATTGTAAGCCCCATTTTCAACAGCACATGCCTTCAGAAAGAATTCACACCCCTTGACTTTTTCCACATTTTGTTACAGCCTGAATTTAAAATGGATAAAGTTGGTTGTTACTGGCCTACACACATTACCGCGTAATGTCAGTAATTGACTCAAAACATTTAATTAATTTCTAAAAATGTCTATATTCAAATCAAACTGTCACATGTGCCGACTACAAGTGTGGACTTTACCGTGACATGCTTACTTACAAGCCTATAACAGTGTAGTTCAAGAAAATATTTATCAAATTAAAATAAAGTAGCAGAATAAAATGACGAGGCTATATATCTGGGGTACCTGGTACTGAGTCATTGTGCATAAATAATAAACGTGAGGAGCAGCAGTGTACAAAACAAATGGAGGGGTGTGTGAATAAATAGTAAATAGTCCGTTGAGGGAGAGGTTGTCCTGGCACCCCACTGCCAGTTCTCTGACCACCTCCCTATAGGCGGTCTCATCGCTGTCGGTGATCAGGCCTACCACTGTCATCAGCGAACTTAATGATGGTGTTGGCATCGTGTTTGGCCATGCAGTTGTGGGTGAACAGAGAGTACAGTAGGGGACTCAGTACACACCCCTGAGGGGTCCCAGTGTTGAGGATCAGCGTGGCAGACATCTTGTTGCCTACCCTTACCACCTGGGGGTAGCCTGTCAGGAAGTCTGGGATTCAGTTGCAGAGGGAGATGTTTTAGTCCCAGGGTCCTTAGCTTAGTGATGAGCTTCGTGGGCACATGGACTGGGGACTGGGCACAGGGACTATGGTGATCTGCTTGAAACATGTAGGTATTACAGGCTTGGTCAGGGAGAGGTTGGAAATGTCAGTGTAGACACTTGCCAGTTGGTCCGCGCATGCTTTGAGTACGCGTTCTGGTAATCCGTCTGGCCCTGCGGCTTTGTGAATGTTGACCGGTTTAAATTTCTTGCTCACATCGGCTACCAACTTATCACAGTCATCCAGAACAGCTGGTGCTTCAGTGTTGCTTGCCTCGAAGTGAGCATGAAAGGCATTTGGCTCGTCTGGTAGGCTCACGTCACTGGGCAGCTCGCGGCTGGGTTTCCCTTTGTAGCTCCTAATAGTTTTCAACCTCTGCCAAATCTGAGTGTCCGTGTAGTAGGATTCAGTCTTAATCCTGTATTGACGCTTTGCCTGTGATGGTTCGTCACATATCCGGACGCTTATAAGAAATCCTGCTGAGTGTCTCGCTCCTTGAAAGCGGCAGCTCTAGCCTTTAGCTCGATGCGGATGTTGCCTGTAATCCATGGCTTCTGGTTGGGATATGTACTTACGGTCACTGTTGGTATGTCATCGATGCACTTATTGATGAAACCTATGACTGAGGTGGTATACTCCTCAATGCCATTGGATAAATCCCGGAACATATTCCAGTCTGTACTAGCAAAACAGTCCTGTAGCATCCGCGTCATCTGATCACTTCCGTATTGCAGCTCGGTTGGTTAGGAGCATGTGAAATGTCAGCCATCCTCTTCGGCGCCATCAACCTTTTCAAGGCAAGCCTAAATATTTTCCTAAAGTCACGAGTTGCATGACCTCGCTCTGTGTGCAACAATGGTGTTTAAGGTGATATTTGAATGACTACGTCTCTACCCCACACATACAATTATCTGTTAGGTCCGTCAGTCGACCAGTGAATTTCAAACCGTTTCAACCACACAGACCAGGGAGATTTTCCAATACCTTGCATGGTTAAATATAAAAGCTGACATTGAATATCCCTTTGAGCATGGCACAATTATTAATTACTCTTTGGGTGGTGTATCAATACACCCAGTCACTACAAAGATACAGGCGTCCTTTTGAACTCTGTTGTCGGAGAGGAAGGAAACCGCTCATTGATTTCTCCATTAGGCCAATGGTGACTAATGGCTGGGATAGGAGAACTGATGGATCAACATTGCAGTTACGCTACAATACTAATCTCATTGCCCGAGTGGAAGGAAGCCTGTACAGAAAAGTCTTCCTGCATCCTGTTTGCAACAAGGCACTAAAGTTTTTTTTTTTTTTATTTTTTTTTAAATGTGGCAAAGCATTAACTTTTCGTCCTGAATACAAATTATTTTTGGGTTCAATCCAATACAACAGTACCACTCTCCATATTTAAGCATAGTGCTGGCTGCATCATGTTATGGGTATCCTTGTAATTGTTAAGGACTAGGGAGTTAGCACAGGCAAAATCCAAGAGGGAAAACCTGGTTGTCTGCGATTAATTCTTCTTTCAGCAGGACAATTACCTAAAACACGAGGCCAACTCTACACTGGAGTAGGTTACCAAGAAGACGGTGAATGTTCTTAAGTGGCAGAGTTGACTTAAATATGCTTAAATCTATGGAAAGACCTCAATGGTTGTCTAACAGTCATCAACCAATTTGACAGAGCTTGAAGAATTTTCAAAAGAATAATAGGCTAATGTTGCACAATCTAGATGTGGAAAGCTCTCGTAGACTTACCCAGAAAGACTCACAGCTGTCATCACTTCAAACATGTATTGACTTGGGGTTGTATACTTACCGACTCAAGATTGTTTATATTTTATTTTTTACAAAAATGTTAGCATTTTTCTTCCACTGACAGTTTTTTTTTGTGTAGATTGTATAAAAAAACATTTGAATCCCACTTTGTAACACAACAAAATGTCAAAAGTATAGGGTTGTGAATACTTTCTGAAAGTATTGTAGATGACAACCTAGTAAATTACGTAGGTTGCCACTATGGCTGTTGCGGTGACCGTTATACCGGTCACTGCTGTTAAGTCATGGTAACTAAGCGCTGATTTTTCTGATGGTCAGTAGCCTACTGCCTGGTACTCGGGATGCTGTTGTCCCTCATCACTCTGACATCAATGCAAATGTAATCAAATCTAAACACTTCATGAGAGCTCATGTTGCGCAACATTTCTATTGGCTATGCAATTTTGTGAGAACTGAGTTTTGATCGCCTCTAAAAACAGGATCCCATCAGCTTTCTATAGGCTAGGCCTACTATATTTATCAACTTTACTAATATTAAGCACATGTTACAAAGCGACACAATGAGTATAGCTTACCTGGCATGAAAATGAACCACAGGAAAAGCATCCTCCCGCCGTTCTGAGACAGGTGCATGTTACTGGTCCATTCTAAATCATGCCATTTTGCTGCCTTTTTCAAATCCTATTCACACACCTCATGTAGCCTAGCCCATAGGCCTGTATGTTTTGATAAGGCTTGTATCATAACTAAAGTGTCATAGGCTGACATAGGCTTTTGCTGTTCGTTCGGCCTATTTATCTTGTTGGCTGACAAAGTAAATCTGGACAGTTCTTCCAACATCTTCAATATGCACCTCGTAATTCAATAATGACACGCGCAGTTGCATCCCCGACCATGTCTGTGTTTTGTAGCATGTTAGAAGGACCCGACGACATGCCAGGCATTAGCTAATAAGACTTGAGATATGTGAGCGGAGCACGCAGCCAGGAGAAAGGAATTATAATGAATTATTCAGCGCAGCGGCCACTGCTTTAAAGGGGGTATTACAGCCATACAAAGGGGATTCCGCCTGAAAATTCAAGGTATTATAACGTGCTTGTCAAATTGTGAAAGAGGCTGAAGTATGTGCAAAAAAAAACCCCAAAGAGCTCATGCCTTTCATGTGACTGAGGATTTGGGGAAAAAAAATGCATCATGCAGACTTAGAATGTAATCAAATCACACAGCCCAACGTTTGTCTCGCAACTAAAGTTGCATAAACGACTCTCAAATGAAGCGTATAGGAGAGCCTGTTTCTTTGTTAACCGCTCAACACAGAATAGCCGCATTGTGTGCTCTCCTTCAAATAGTTTGCAGAAAATATCCTGTGTTTTATTCAGCTGTGTTAAATTGTATTCTTCATACTAAAGTAATGCCACGGAATTGTGAGCGAATCTTATCTGCTAAATGAACTAGTGTAGCCCACAGCCGTATGGCATAGCCAGATCAGGGCCTAACAAAGGTCTACTTAGATATGCTAGTCTGTTCTTCTGAAATATACATTTTCTACATGTCATGATTATTTAGACCGGTGTAAAATTGATTTATTGTGATTTGTGTCGGCTGTTAAGTGTTCCAGTGGCTTGTAGGCTGTGTGTGGAAGCCTGTAGATGCGAAATGTGTTTTAATTGTCAATTAGCGTGAGACCGGTAGTTATTTGCTGGACAAGCACCGGCTGACGATTTCATGACCACCACAGCCCTAGTTCACACAACTCATGAGGCTGAATATAACAAGCCATATTTGCATGCTGTAGGTGCCGCGCACATGTGCAAGATCAGAAACGGTCTGCCTACCTTGCTTTGGTCAGCATGAGAAGCTGGACCCAGCGAGCAGTTTGACTAGGCTACTGATATTGCCTTGGGTTGTTCGGCATGCAAAATGACTGGTTGATTTAATGATTGTCAACACAATTATATGCAGGGCTCTAAAGTGCGACGAATTTGTTTGCATATGCAATAACATACTTAGGTTTCATTTTTGGCGCACTGTTACTATGAAAATGATCCTAGATAATTATGTTAAGGGGTTTATAATCGAGGCCTTCCCTGTACCATTTGTTTCCGAGTACCATAGAGAAACAAGTGAGTGCAGATTTGTTAGCGTCATAGTTGCACCATTGCTACAGTGTAAACGGCTTGAGTCTAGCCCAACAAGATCTAAATACCTACTCCATATTACCTGCGCAACATTTTTATTCCTTATAGGGGATCACCGGGGCTGCCTTTCATAAACCATGTCGTGGGCCGTTGTAAAACTACTCGCTCGTCGACGTCGTTAAACAATTGTTTAGACTTTGTTCAGTCATGTTACCTAATTTGTTAGCTAGCTAACAACCTGGCAACTTTACCAGTATATCCAAACATTTGGGGGCACAGAAAGAAAAGGTATAGATTCTAAAGGAGATCAATGACCATAGCAGTGAATAAATCGCAGAGCTCTTGCATGTGTTCATTACAAATCTGATGTTTTTTAAGACTACAGTTTTCAATTTAATGCATCTCAATAGGAAAAGTGTTTTTATGCAATGTAGAAAACAAATATTCCAATGATGGGTAATTGTATCAACATTTTTAGCTTTTATAATAAGCTGTTAAATATTAACACTTAACATCTAGGGCACGTGCTTCAAAAGTAGCTGGGAATTCATATAGTCTCAATTAATTTATCATTTTTACACTCATGATAGAAAGGTATACAAACAATGACTACATCTCAGCTGCCCAGACCTGCATGCTCACACCCCCATCATAGTGCCTGCATTGTTTGCCACTTGGCTTTGAATTTTACAAATTGAGTTTCTTAGTCACCCATGCCATTTTAAATAATTAGATTTTTCTATTGTGTCAATGATGGGGATAAACTTCCAAGTTTTTAGTTTACTTTTTAGGCTGGACGATTCTCTTCAGTCATCTTATCACTTAGCTCAGCCCACAACTTCTAGACTTTATAGCATTCCCAAAAAGCATGGATTGAGTCGTTTTTAGTTTTACAGTTACATTGCATTTGGAAAATATTCAGACCCCTTTCCTCGTTTTGTTACGTTACAGCCTCATTCTAAAATGGATTCAATTCTCCCCCCCCCCCCCTCAATCTACACACAATACCCCATAATGACAAAGCAAAAACAAGTTTTTAGAAATATTTTTAAAGTAAAAAAACATAACATGTATTCAGACCCTTTACTCTGTACTTTGAAGCACCTTTTGACAGTGATTTACATCCTTGAGTCTTCTTGGGTATGAGGCTACTGTACAAGCTTGGCACACCTGTATTTGGAGTTTGTCCCATTCTTCTCTGTAGATCCTCTCAAGCTCTGTCAGGTTGGATAGAGAGCATTGCTGCACAGCTATTTTCAGGTCTCTTGAGATGTTCAAGTCAAGCTCTGGCTGGGCCACTCATGGACATTCAGAGACTTGTCCCAATGCCACTCCTGCGTTGTCTTGGCTGTGTGCTTAGGGTTGTTGTCCTGTTGGAAGCTGAACATTCGCTCCAGTCTGAGGTCGAGTGCTCTGGAGAAGGTTTTTGTCAAGGATATCTCTGTACTTTCCTCCGTTTTGTCTTTCCCTCTATCCTGACTGGTCTCCCAGTCCCTACCCCTGAAAAACATCCCCACAGCATGACACTGCCACCACCATACTTCACTGTAGTGATGGTGCCAGGTTTCCTCCAGATGTGACTCTTGGCATTCAGGCCAAAGAGTTCAATCTTCTTTCTCATGGTCTGAGAGTCCATTAAGGTGCCCTTTGGCAAACTCCAAGGGGGCTGTCATTTCACTCAGTTAAAAAGGCACATCTGGCCACTCTACCATAAATGCCTGATTTAGTGGAGTGCTGCAGAGATGGTTGTCCTTCTGGGAGGTTCTCCCATCTCCACAGAGGAGCTCTGTCAGTGACCAATGGGTTCTTGGTCACCTCCCTGACCAAGGCCCTTCTCCCCCGTTTGGCCGGGCAGCCAGCTTTAGGAATGGTGGTTCCTAACTTCTTCCATTTAAGAATGGAGACCACTGTTCTTGGACCTTAAATGCTGCAGAAATGTTTTGTTACCCTTCTCCAGATCTGTGCCCCGACACAATCCTGTCTGAGCTCTACGGACAATTCCTTCAACCTCATGGCTTGGTTTTTGCTCTGAATTTAACACAGGTGGACTCCAAGTTGTGGAAACATCTGAAGGATGATGACTGGACAACCTGAGCTCAGTTTTGAGGCTCATAGCAAAGGATCTTATGAATACTTATATAAATACGTATGTAAATAAGGTATTTCTGTAAAAAATAAATTGTAAAGTAACAATGTGGAGGAAGGGGTCTGAAATACTTTAAGAATGTACTGTAAGACTTGACTCTGACATTGTGCTGTAGAATATGAATTATCTTGTGTAATAAATTTGATACGTTAGTTTATATTGGATTAAGTCTACATTTTGAAGTTAATTTTTATTAGTTATGATTAAACTTTCCCTCCTTGTGCCATCAGTTATTTTTAAGTCTTAGATAAAAATATAAACTATTGGAACCAAGAGATTGTTAGTTGGATATGTTCTCTGCAAGGTTTTGTATACCTTCCCTATCATGAGCATCCTTTTCTGACTCAAACAAGATTACCTCTAGGTTGCTCTGAATTTCTTCATATGTAATGTTTAACTAAATCTACACTAGTCAGTCCAAAATTGCATTTGAAATAAATGTATTTCCTGTTACCAAGTCACTTGTGCCTTAAATTGGTCCACATGGGACATTTTTTAATAAGTGATTTCTGAAAAGCTATCCAAGGATTATTCCGTAAGGTTGTGTTTTTAGGGCGTGATTTTTGGTTTAGAGTCTAGAGATGAGCATCTTCAATATGTACCCATTGTTCCTCTTTAACGCATTTAACTAGATGTCGCAAGTTAAAGCCATGTTGAGACAATTACAAATCTAAGGTTAAAACCACCCTCCGACTTAGGAAGATGTAAAATGTTCCCTTTGTATTCTCTAAATGTTATTTGCTCTTAAAGTATAGAGTATACTTTTTAAAGAATGTCTTTGGGATAATTGGTATTACCGAAAATAAATACAAAAATTTTGGAGCCACATCATTCTAGAGGTTTATTCTACCTTTACGATTATTACATTTAATTAGACCTACTTTCATTTTGAGTAATGGAACAGTTATATATTTGTTATTTTCTGGTGCTCCTGACTTAGGTTGGGAGCACCAGTGCCTCCAATTACATTTATTTTGTTTTATTTGGTTCCTGGTTACATGAAGTTTGACACTGAAGGAGAGGACACATCCATTTTGACTAAAGATGAACTGTATTTTTTTAGGGTAGAACGAATAATATGCGAAATAATTTGATTCGTAAAGTTTGAATCGATTTTTCTGACTGACGCATGCTACATTTGGATCGGTTTGAGGTTCAGACTTTTTTTTTAAATGTGTTTTTATGTTTAAGATGCGCATCGGTCCCCAACACAATTGTATCACTAAATTGTTACATCCCTACTAAATACATATCCAGGCATTGTGAAATCTGTCAGGCAACTGCAGTGTAGTTGTCTTGAAACGCACCCACAGTTTGAATTTCAAATGTACACCGTCAGCACATTGGAGAGCCTCCTCTGTTGTAAAAGGAGTTGTCATGTTAATTGTTACATTGTGTACAGGGCACAGGAGTATGCCAAAACCAAGGCGGCAGACAGCACCCCCCTGCCCTCTCTGGTGGTGTGCCCCCCCACCCTGACAGGTCACTGGGTGGATGAGGTGGGCAAGTTCTGCACCAAAGAGTACCTGAACCCACTGCACTACACGGGACCCCCTACAGAGCGAGCACGGTAAGACCCCTGTACGGACCCTGACCCACCCAAACATGCACATGATTCCACTACAGAGATTGAGTAGAACACAGCGTCATTTGTTTAAATTATTCACATAAAAATTTTGTTTTGCAGTTTACAGCATCAAGTGAAAAAGCACAACCTGGTAGTAGCCTCTTACGATGTTGTACGGAACGACATTGACTTTTTTAGGTGATTTATTTATATATAATTCTCTTATTTGGAAGGCTGGATAAGTGATTTTATAAATAACTTTTATGTTTCATTTTTTGTTTTAGGAATGTAAAATTCAATTATTGTATCCTCGACGAGGGCCATGTGATCAAGAACGGGAAGACCAAGCTCTCAAAAGCCATAAAGCAGTTGGCCGCCAACTTCCGAGTTATCCTATCAGGAACGCCCATCCAGGTGGGGGCATGAAACGTTTTCCATTTTAATCAGTGAAGAATGGGCAAAGACTTCTGTAGTGGAAATGCATCTGATTTTAAGTTGCTAACACACTTGCAGTGTGTTTGTTTTGGTACTAATCTTTAAACCATGACCTTCACTGCATTAGATTAATGTTGTCTAATAATTTCTCTATTCTGGCCTAATGATTCCAGTTCCTCCACTCTGTGGGTTGGTTGGATGTATTAGTTTTACATTGACAGGTGTATTAGTGGATGAAATCAAGTAAGGACTTTCTGCCAAGCCTGTGACATTAATGGTAATGTAGGGTAGATTGTGCTTATTGTCTACTCTGCTGCAGATTTATTTTAGATTAGTTAAACCCAAGCATTGAGTACTAGTAAATCTTAGTGTTTATTTCAGTCTAATACAACTCGCTCTCTTTTTCTCCTTCTCCCACCTCTCCCCAGAATAATGTTCTGGAGCTGTGGTCGCTCTTTGACTTCCTCATGCCTGGCTTCCTGGGCACAGAACGCCAGTTTGCTGCCCGCTACGGCAAGCCTATCCTGGCCAGCCGTGATGCCAAGAGCTCATCGCGTGAGCAGGAGGCCGGTAAGATCTGATTTTGGTGTGGTCATCAGCCCTGAGTGCACGGAAGCTGGATCTTGTTCATTTGGCACTTGAAATAGGTTGTGAGGAAATTGCAATTTTCCATGGCAAAAATTATCCCAACGCGGATTAATCTTTGCTCCTTTAACCTTTTAAACTCTTAATTTGAAAGGTACAGCCCTGGGCCTAGATTCACAAAACCTTAAATGTCTTAACTGCCATTTAAAAAAAATTAACAATAGACTCAAGAAAGGTAAGCAAGTTGCTATTCCTCAATGGTTCTTGAAAAATGTCTTGTGCTTTATGTTTCTCCTTTCTCCTTAAGCAAAAGGTCAAGAACAAATGTAGTTTCTTAAATACGTTTATTGGAAATGTTTTTCATTCCCAAGATGGCTAAACCCTTAAACTCAGGGCAGTGAGAATAAATTCATGTTTAATTCACTCAAACTTCATCTGAACGTTTCAGTATTGATTATTTTAAACCCTAGAACATGTTTTGAACAGGATTCTCAGTATGAAATATGCTAACATGATTGCCATAGCTAGATGGCTAGCTAAATCGGTTGCCTAGCAACACATACCTTAATAGTATGTTTGAGAAGTTCGTAAGAAAATCATTATCTAAAGATATTACTGAGGAATTGCACTTAAATATTTTATTGGTATCGGATTACTGTTGGCAATGTCATAAGAATTCCCCCCTCCCACTGCCATAGATCATGCACTGGTCGTATTTTTAGAGTATGCAATCTAGGTCAAGTTGCCAAAAATGCAAACATATTTGGTTACATCCTGATGGTCATTGTAAAGCAATTAATTTCCTTCTCCAACCACATTACCTTGTATGCCTCCTCCACGTGCTGTTGTTTTAGTGTTTAGAACGACACCATTCGGTAAAAGATCTGACTCCCCCCCCTTCATTAAAATATTTTTCGAACAGTAATTGGTGACATGTCATTTCAAACAAACCTAGACTTTCAAATCTGCTTTGTTTTTGTTTCATTGCCACAATATTTCAGTGTGTTGCGATACTGGTATTGTCACAACCCTATTTAGTACCTCGCTGTTTCTTCAGTTTAGTGACATCTGTACTTAAGAAACCCTTGTTAGTTTCCGTAGCATACGGTGTGCCCTAATAAACATAACCCTGAAGATAGTGTCTTGGCACTCTCTCACACTGACAGTGGTGTTAGTATCTTGTAATGACGGTGTTCCCCTTCAGGGGTGCTGGCCATGGAGGCGCTGCATCGCCAAGTTCTGCCCTTCCTCTTGAGGAGGATGAAAAAGGACGTGCTGCAGGACCTGCCCCCCAAGATCATCCAGGACTACTACTGCAACCTCAGCCCTCTACAGGTACGCCACATGGAGGGCCCACATTGAAACACTTACAACGCCCACCTTGAAACACTTACACCGCCACGTACAGTACCATCCGTTCACCCACACTGCGTCTCACAAAGACAAGGCGGTTGGTACCAAAAATCTCCAATTTTGACTCATCAGCCCAAACAGATTTTCACCAGTTTAATGCCCATTGCTCATGTTTCTTGGCCCAAGCAAGTTTCTTGTTATTATTGGTGTCCTTTTAGTAGTGGTTGCTTTGCAGCAATTCGACCATGAAGGCCTGATGCACGCAGTCTCCTCTGAACAGTTGATGTTGAGATGTGTCTGTTACTTGAACTCTGAAGCATTTATTTGGACTGCAATCTGAGGTGCAGTCAATTGCCGATTTTCTGAGACTGGCATCTCTAATGAACTGATCTTCTGCAGCAGAGGTAACGGATTTCATTTCCTGTGATGGTCCTCATGAGAGCCAGTTTTAATGTAGCACTTGATGGTTTTTGCGACTGCACTTGAAGAAACTTTCAAAGCACTTGACATTTTCTAGATTGACTGACCAAGTCTTAAAGTAATGATGGACTGTTTCTCTTTGATTACTTGAGCTGTTCTTGCCATTATATGGACTTAGCCCTATTTGGGAAAATACCATCTTCTGTATACCACCCCTACCTTGTCACAACACAACTGATTGGCTCAAACGCATTAAGAAGGAAAGAAATTCCACAAATTAACTTTTAACAAGGCATTCCAGGTGACTACCTCATGAAACTGGTTGAGAGAATGCCAAGAGTGCAAAGCTCAGGGAGGCAACTTAAGAATCTCAAATATAAAATATATTTTGAACTTTTTTTAGGTACTCAATGTTTTTTCATAGTTTTGATGTCTTCACTATTCAAAATAAATAAACCCTTGAATGAGTCAACTTTTGACTGGTACTATAGATACCGTCTTCATTTGGAGACAAGCATTCACTTGTGTATTTTCCACTTTCTAGTCACCATAGAAGCTGAGGCTGCTACAAAACTTAATGTTTCAATCCATTAAATGAAAGCCTTGTATGTAGTTTGTATACATACAATCTGCGTGCGTGTTTAATATTGACTAAATTGCAGACGGACTGTGTAGAATGTTCATCCCAAATATCTACTCATTAAGTTATTTTTAAATGAGCAATTCTGTGCCTGCAATTGCTCAAACAATCTGTCCCCGTGTCTGTCTCTCTGTCTGCAGGTTCAGCTGTATGAGGACTTTGCCAAGTCCCGGGCCAAGGTCGGTGTGGAGGACACCATCTCTACAGCCTCCACCCAGGAGGAGGAGAAGCCCAAGCTGAAGGCCACGGGCCATGTGTTCCAGGTACACACACATTATGTGACTGCCTTTGTAGATTTTGGATTGTCCCTGACCATGAAATGGGTATTTTTCTCCACTGAGCTTCTCACATGTGAATGTGACCTGCATTAATATTAAGTCTGTGGAAACCCTACTTGCTATTTATGTTATTAATGTCCTCTTCCCTCCAGGCTCTGCAGTACTTGAGGAAGCTGTGTAACCACCCAGGTCTGGTACTGCTGCCACAGCACCCTGAGTACAAGCGCATCACAGACCAGCTGGCAGCACAACACTCCAGCCTTCGAGACATCCAGCATTCGCCTAAACTCTCAGCCCTCAAACAGGTACCACTCTTCACCCTATACCTTACCCCTGGGTACCACTAATTCCCTGGCATCCAAAGGGGTGCACAGTTCAGTTTTTTTCCCTCAGCACTACACACCTGATTCAAAGCTTGATGATGAGTTGATCATTTTGAATCAGCTGTGGTACTTGGGCAAAAACCAAAACCTTTGAGTCCCAAGGAATCAGGATTAAGAAACACTGCACTACACTAAAGGCTGCATGCGTCCCAGCTGAAACGGTTTGGAACGGTTTGTGTAAATCATGATGTTTTGGTCTTCAGCAATGTTTTTTGGGGGGTTGCTTGTGCACAAAATTATTCTGGGGGGGGCAACCTGAAGTCTACACCCCTTCCTCTGTGATAAGTCAACATTAGGGATTCTTCAATGACGAAAAGATTTTGTGTGTTGGCTTAATTCAGACTATTTTGAGGAATAGTATACTAGCTACGGTGTCTCAAAATGGACAATTGCCGCTTTTATCCTCGTTTTTAAGCGACTGTCTTAATGGAGTATGCGAGCACTTTTTTATTTTTTCTGCTTGCTTAGGCGTGAGTCGAACTGAAGCATGCTGACACAATTAACCCAATCTAGCCCCGCACCACCCCTACCCCCTCTCAGCCTTCACAGGTACCATTCTACCCCCCCATCTCCTCTGCTTCAGAAATGGCATTGATGGGGATAGTGGGGTGAGGTGCCGATATCAGTCTATTGCCTACACTCTGAACTCCATACTAAACACCTACAGATCAAAACACTGAGTAAGTTGTAATCCTGAGCTTTCCTCTTCCCTTCTCCAGTTGTTGTTGGACTGTGGTCTGGGCAGCAGTGGCTCAGCGGAGGGCACAGAGGCGGTGGTTGCCCAACACAGAGTGTTGATCTTCTGTCAGCTGAAAAGCATGCTGGACATCGTGGAGCACGACCTGCTCAAGCTCCAGCTGCCCACCGTCACCTACCTGCGACTTGACGGCAGCGTGCAGGCGAGCCTGCGCCACGCCATAGTCTCCAGGTAATAATGGAGGAGCATGGTCTTTGGGCGAGGCAAATGAATGGTGTTGGTGTCAAACAGGGAATAATGGAATACTCTGATTAGTAGTGTCGCCAGCATATAAAAAATATTTATTTTAAACTCCCATCTCCTCCTTCCATGTGATTTCTTTTTATGACCGGACACCATAGAAGTAGATTATTTCCATTTCGCGTGCTCTGGCCCTAATCCCCTCATTCTGGGGGCGTCAGGGTAGCCTAGTGGTTAGAGCGTTGGACTAGTAACCGAAAGGTTGCAAGTTCAAACCCCCGAGCTGACAAGGTACAAATCTGTCGTTCTGCCCTTGAACAGACAGTTAACCCACTGTTCCTAGGCCGTCATTGAAAATAAGAATCTGTTCTTAACTGACTTGCCTAGTTAAATAAAGGTAAAATAAAAAAATAAACTCTCCCTCTCGCCATCTCCTGTGCTCTGTCACTCTCGCTTTCAGGTTCAACAATGACCCCTCCATTGATGTGCTGCTGCTCACCACGCACGTGGGTGGTCTGGGTCTGAACCTGACTGGTGCTGACACGGTGGTGTTTGTGGAACACGACTGGAACCCCATGAGAGACCTACAGGCCATGGACCGCGCCCACAGGATAGGACAGGTACACTATTGCCTCTCCATGGACGCGCGCACACACACCCCTTTTCACACTGAGCCAAGGCAAGCTGTACTTGGCTGGCCTAGTTAATTACCCACCGTAGTTGCTGGAACGGTGCTAGAAAGGACAGAGACGATATCCAGGCCCAACACAGTGCGATTTGGGTCAGCCCTATAGTGTGAATTAGGCAATGGTGTGTTTGAGCAAGCCGAGGCATGGAGTCACTCATTTGGTTCTGTGCATGCTGACTGCAATGTAGTTGATCTCAAACATGCGCACCGGCTTGGCAGTCTGTAGTGAAAAGTGACATTAGTAATGGTGTCTTTTGTTGCAGAAACGCGTGGTGAATGTGTATCGTCTGATCACTCGGGGCACTCTGGAAGAGAAGATCATGGGCCTGCAGAAGTTCAAGATGAACATCGCCAATGCGGTCATCAGCCAGGAGAACGCCAGCTTGCAGAGTATGGGCACCGACCAGCTCCTCAACCTCTTCACCCTGGACAAGGTCAGTTGCTCTCCCTTAAGTACACGCACTTCCGCATGTGCTCTCTTTTCGTTTCTCGGTCATCTGCATGGTCATGCTGCTCTTTCACTCACGCATCCATTTAACCCGTATTTGCCCGTCCGACGTGTGTTTCCATCTCAAACTTGTCTCTCTGTCTAGGATGGGAAGGATGATAAGGGCGAGTTGTCGTCCTCCGGAGGGAAAGCCTCGATTAAGAACGTGCTGGACGGTCTGGGGGACCTGTGGGATCAGCTGCAGTATGACACAGAGTACAACCTGGATAGCTTCATGCACACGCTCCACTAGCCTCTCTCTTACCCAGCCAGACTAAACAATGCTCATCCACCTCCAGCCTAGCAGGGCCATTCTACACAGCCCTCAAGATGCTAATCTCAGAATGGGATCCCCCCACACGCACAAGTTTAGCCAAATTGACATTCGCCCAAAGCCCCAAGGATTCTGTTTTCAAATCCCCCCCCCCCTATGGTTATCCCTATGGCTCCCTTGGTATTCTCCCACCCAAAGGCCTACTGACTTCACCACCTAAAAGCCTTCCCATCTTCAGTCCTGTCTGCCCTGTGCCCTCTTTCCCCATGGGCACAGAGGGCCATCTAGTCTGTCCTTGGGACTGCCTGTGGTGATTCTCCTTATAATCGTCAGGCTTAAAGCACTCTACCCTCTTGGAGGACTACCAGTGCGCTATTGACATGTGGGCAAAAACAAGGTGTGATCATTGTGAGCTGACCTATAGGAACACACCCCAGTGTGCTGGCTCTTTATAGCGGGCTACTGGATTGTGCTGTGCTGCTGGCTTGTGGGGGTGTTTTGGGTTGTGGACCTATAGTCCTGTGTAAGCACATTCATTTCACCTTTCTCACCACAGAACTCTTTATTAGTCGACTGACCTGGCAGATGATTGGAAAAGCTATGGTCATGGCCAGCGCTGCTCCTCTCCAACCTTGTAAAATGTTACTCTGAACGACACTGCAGGGACAAACTGAAATGCGCCCCCCCCACACACACACAGAGGACTTGTCAGAGTTTTAAGAAGAGAATGCAGACCTGTAAATATTTCTGTAATTTCTGCTTTTTGTTTAAACTAATAGAATTATAATAAATTCTAGACCTTTCAGTGTGCGTCCTGTTTTGTGCGTGCTCTGTCTTGTCCCCATAGTCTGCATTCCCATGTTGATTTGAAGAACACTGTATATAACTTTGAACATGGCCAGTAGAGGGTGTGTTCTTGCATTTAGGAATGATGGCACAGATTACTTCTGAATGAACAATTTATGGGATCAATTTTAGAGGTGCATGATGTTGACAAGCAAGGGAAAGTAAATGTTGCTTTAAAGTGAAGATGACACCTATTCAGTGATATTACAGCTTTAGTTTGATCAGGTGACGTGTTAACTAGTCGTTTCACTGCTGTACATGTAAGCCCTATACTACGAGTCAGGTTTGAAGCGTTACCAAGCTAACCTGGGTCAGCTGTATAAAAATGTTAAAATACTGATCACATTACACAGTAATATGGATTTGAAACGTTATGCACAAACTTTCATCGATTAGGAGTGGGGGAGGGGGGAGTTGCTTGTGCACACCAGACGGCATTAACGCTATGTGATTAAAGTGTGGCACTGACTCGACCCATGTGTTGACCTTTCCGCATTGTTTCAATGAGTTTGGCATTGGACTAGCCACGTGCAGTTCCAAACAGGCAGATGCGCAAGAGCCACGGTCATGAAACGGATGAAGCCTGCGCTGGAATATGAAGCGATCTGAAGCTGCCTAGCTTTCGAAAACCCTGAGTGGATCTCACTACTTTCATAGTCTACCCAGGGCTGGCGCTCAATTTATTTTTTAAGTTTGTGTATTCTAGTCTATGCACCAGCAGTTTCTTGTTTTGTCAGTCAATTGGTATATTCGTCTAGCCAGTTATCTAAATTTGTAGTAATCCTGGTCGAATGCCAACAGGGCATGCTGGGCACGTGCGCCAGGATGCACCCGTTGGTTTTGTTAGTCACACTGATTTTTCTTTCTGCCACTAAAAAAAAAATGCTCACAAAAGGCTAGAGCTAGCCCTGAGTATACCCCTCTGGTATGAAGAACACAAATAAATGCAACATGTGAAGTGTTGATCCATGTTTCCCCAAAAAATCCATAGGCACATATCTTTTCTCACTAATTTTGTGCACAGTCCTGTGAGCGTTCCTCCTTTGCCAAAATAATCCATCCACCTGACTAGTGGCATATCAAGAAGATTAAACTGCCTGATCATTACACAAGTACACCTTGTGCTGGTTCTAACATGCCTCCTTTGTCCTGGTCTTGTACACATTCAAATTGTGCCCACATTTTTTGACAGGTGAAGACAATTAAAATACTCATTTGTAATCCGATTTTTCTGCCCACCTCCAGAGGCAGTTAGGCACACATTGTGTCTAGATATTTTACAAGTGTAGACAGACCTGGACAGTGAAGCCATGTAAGTCATAAATATCCTGCTAAGTCAAGTCAAAGGTGCCACCTGTCAATGATTTTGTCACCAATATGAGTCTTAATTTGCATACAGGAAAGAAGTTCACAATCCGGAAGCAGTGGACAGGTTAGATGCATTTCTGAAAATGTGGATTCAATCAAATTCCAAAGATTCCCTTCGTGCCAGGTATAAACAGGACTAGAGAATCATTGACTATGTATAGCGATGCGGAAGAGCAAAAAAAAGCATTGAACAACGCTTTTCTGCGAGTGGTCTGAGGCAGTCGGTAATTAACGAGCGTTCTAAAGTACAACTAAACCCCAACGATTTAAACATCATCCCTCCAAGTAAAACTGATAAACCTACATTGATTGCTTCAGTAACCCCTAATGTAACAGAAGTCTTAAATGTATTTCAGTTCTTTTGAGATTTATTTGAACACTTCATTTTTCCATTCCAGTCACACACCAGTCAAGCACCTTCCTTACTCCAGGTGGAACATCAAGGGATGAGAGAAAGAGGTGGAACAGGAGGCCATGCAAAAGATGACAATATTTCACAGCATCATACAACTACATTTAATAAGACTTGCTTATTAGTACAGAAAAAGGGGAAAGGTGGGAACTACAACCTTGAAGCAGTAGTAGTAAGCATTAGCAGCATAGAGCTCCATGTTTTTTTTTTATTAGTTATACTGCAAATTCAGACAAGCATAGGTCCAAGTCAACAATTTCAAAGCCTTGTCAAGATAGAACCAGTAATCAAACAAAATAAGTATTACTTTGAAAAATTAATGAACACTTCACTTTTAAAAAGTAGTGATTTTGTCTGAGAAAAACTATTGAGCAAGTTAAATCTTTTTTTTTTTAGATCACCAAATGAAGGGCCTACTCAGAGAACATTCATGAAGCGTTATGAAATAGGTATATGAAATTTCCTCCACCACACATGATTTCCATTTTATCCAAACTGTCCCTTTCAGTTGCACAGTTTAATATTGCCAGGGTATAGTGTTTGCTTAACAAATAAATAAAATTTAATAAATACTTGGTGGTATAACTGTAATACTGACCCTTGGGAGAAAGCACTGGGTGAATACGAGATTAAGTTAATTAGTAGAACACTACCTGTACAAACTGGTAGAAAAGGCAAGCTAGAAGTAACATTCTCAGACCAGCATTTGCATTGGTGTTTTTTTCCGCTTATTGATGACAATACTATAGTACAGGAAGTAGTGATGTCACAACACTTCATATGGACCAATAGTCTATGGATATGAGGGCAAAAATCAGGTTAATGCCATCCCCGAAGAACGCACCTCATAATGTTAGTGTATCTTGGCTCAAATTTAAATCTAAGGCCAGTTGGTACACACTAAACTGTGACTAAAGAAATCTAGGTGGTTTGGGGACAGAAAAAAAACATGTCAAAGATTTAGATGTATGACTCCTATTATCAGGAATAAATTTCAACATGTCACACCCTCCACTTAATTATACAGTTCATCTGAACATTTACATTCATTCTTAAATACAATCTCACTGGTGCACATAGCCACTTTTCAGGTTCCTACAGGGGTTTACCCACCATCTGAAACTAAAGGGAGGGTCATGTAACATGATTAACGTTTTAAAAAGGTATTGTGATGTTTCACATCAGTGGAAGTGTTGTGACATCTTGGCCATACAATGTTATTGACTATACAAGGTGGGGTTATACTGCAGTAGCAGAAGCAGTAGAGTGGTAAGTAGCATTGTCCAGCTTCCACAACATCACAACTTTCTGCCTTTTCATTTTATTGCCCGTTCATTTGTTTTACATTGCCAATCACTTAACAATACCAACCTGTAATAGTTTTCTCCCCCCCCTCCTTAAATCATCATCACACTAATGTAAGCAACATCAGCGAGTTAACACATTAAGCTTTGTATTTAAAAAATCTACACACTTAAGTAACAATATTACAAAGGTTTTTCAGCTTCCAAAAATAAAATAAAGTGAACAAATGAAAAAGTAACTTTTTTCTAAAGAATTAGCATCATAAAATGAATTTATTCCAAGTAAAAATATAAAATAATATTAATGACATTGACCAGATATGAAAGTCTCCCCCAGAAATAACTATTAATGGTTGAGAAATAAGTCTGTAAAGAAAATACGAAATAAAAATACGTAAATGTTTAAATTATTTTCTTTTTTAGCAAAAATCTCTAAAAATAATGAAAAATTTCTCAGTACAAAGGCTACATTACTACTGGAAGGTACTAGCATGTAGAGTAGGTAAATACACAGTAGAAAATGATTTTAGTGAATCACAATGCTTGCAATGAAAATAAATCTGCAATAAAGATTTGCCTCTTTCTTTTTTCATATTTTTTTTTTTTTTTTTTTTACAAACAGTACAAACAGTATTGCACATTACAACAAAGAATCGAGGTTCTTAGCCTTAAAAAAAAAATGGGACTAATTCAAGTCTTCCGTGAATAGAAGGCTACCAGTCAATTGATGCACCTTGGGGGCTTTCGAACAAGTTACAGTTGAAACACTTGTATCTCTTAATAATATATATATTTTTTAACATTCCTTTCTCTCCAGCTCATCTGCTTACAGTATTGTTTTAAACAATCTCAGGCTAACAAAATTAGGGTGTTGCTTTTACAAAACAAAATGAAACGCATACTTTTAGGAAACATAAAAAAGTTCTTAAAAAATAACATTAACAGAAGATCTCTTTCACAATTCTGGTCAGCATAGTAAATGACTGATTATAAATATACAAAATAAGGGAAGTATCTTCAGTTCACCTGATAGACTTTTATTTATATAGAACAACAATTTTTAGGACTAATATTTTCCTAGGAACACTACCGCTCATGTTATGTTTGTCTTGGTGACACCGTGCTTCCACGGGTATAAGACCAGTGGGAAACTCACTCTAACCTCCTCTGTAATAAGGTAGACTCTGTACTACGTCATTATATTAAAGTTATAAAGCTCTAGCTCCTTCAGTTTTTTTTTTTCAAAAAATAAAATTTAAAATAAAAGCAAATAAGCATGACAAAAATAAAATCAACCACCTGTTAAATCATCTCTGGCAGAATTAAATTAATATATATTTTTTTTATTTGAATAAACTTAGAAAATATCAATTTCTCTCCTAATATATTTCAAAATTGAGGTATTGCAAAAGATCATGTCAGTCAGAAAGCACACTTTTTGTTTTTCTCCCAACAAAAACAATTGCTGACTGTTAAACTGTCCAGATACAAAGAGTAGTGCATAACACATCTATTATAGAGAAGGAACAAACATAGAAAACCCTTCTGGGCGGGGAAAGACATCTCACAAAAACACCCAGAATTCACTTAAATAGGGAGACTTATTATTACTCATGGTTAGCCTCTTTTTTGTTGTTGTAGACTTTTCTATCAATAAAAAAGTATCTTCGGTTTAGATTAGTTTACTTTTACAAGAAACAAACAAAATGGTTTGTCCTAAAGCAAACCGTTTTGCGACTAAAACCGAGAGAGGACGGCGGGGGTGCCAGCATGGGACAATCGCAACACACAGAAAAGGAGACAACACATCAACTCGCAATGTTGCAGGATCCAGACTGGATTGTCCACAAAACTGCTAAAAACCAGTGTAACTTAGCCCCAAACGCCACCACTCAAACCCAAACCAACCCCAGCAGCCAATACTTTGTTTATTTGTCCTGCATTTATAACTACCCAATACATCCCACCCCACCCATCCTATTCAACGGCACCCCATTCCATAGCCTTTTGATAAATACAAAAAAAATGTCCACCATTTTAGCAGGTCATTATTCTACTTCAAGCTTTGCAGGAAAATCTGGATAAATATGGTAAATCCCAGCTAGCACACAATGTTCTGGCAATGTTATCACAACCCCGTAGCCAGAGAACTTTATGTGCAGGCTGAGAAGGAGCTCAGTTTACTAAACCACAAGTCTCCAGTAGCTTCAATGTTCTGTCTGTCTTCTCATCACTGTCTCGTATGCCTTGTCACCACCACAGTACAAATGTTTCTAACTTGCACCTTTAAACCCGCAGGCATAGCGCTTGATGCTTCGCACAGTATCATCTGTGGTCTCCGTATGTGTTGGTGGTTTAAGTTGAACATATGTGAGCTCTTTGGTTTTTTTGGGGACATGACCCTGTCAACAGTACAGACAGCAGTTCTGTGTTTCTCAGATTCAAGCTCACTTTAGTCTGCGTGTCATATGTTCTGTGTATTTGGGTCAAACGTTGTGTGCGTACTAGGTCTGTGTATGTACATGTATGTATGTTTAAGAGAAAGAGAACCATCTGTGTAATGTGAGTGTGTGTGTGTGAGAGAACGTGTATATATCCACACGTGTGCATACACTAGTTCATGAAGTTTCACAGGACTTCTATGTCGGACGTTTACAACACTTAAAGCGAAATCACAGTTCTATAGGCATACTCAGACCCAACTATGTACGGTATAAAACAGAAATCGCACAATTATATTAACAATCACTGCAAAAAAAAAAAAGTACTTCACCTATCGTAGACAATTTTAAATGATATATCCTACATCTACTTGGATTCAGGTTTAATATTAAGGTTTCGTCATCTGGTTATGTTCGCCACCTTGTGCAGAAGCAGCCTGCTCATACTGCCCCTGTGGCTGTTAACTCCTCAATGGGGGTGTTGGATTCTTTTACCAGTCTGTCTTCCCTGTTGAGTCCAGTTTCATGCTAGTTGTACGTACATCTATATTGGTGCTGTGCAAACATGGGCAGAATTGAATAGTAGACATGAGACTGAAATTCTATTGCATGCAGCAACCTGATTGAAAAGAACATGCAGTTAGGGGCGACTCCCCCACCCCACATTATACTAGGCATCGTAAGGGACGCCCCTCTCCCTATGATAGCCTGTCATCATCCTTAACACCAGGTGACATCATAGTTGTTATAACACCCTAGCCTGAATAAAGTACTATTCAGCAGCATTACATCAACATAATACTAGAAAATAAAGTCCTAACAAAAATAAAGACCTACAAATCAAAAGCAAAACAAAATCTGATTGAGTCTTATGAGGTATTAATTTTACTATTTTCAGAGTCAAAATGGAGAGCAAATATAGCCATGTTTTTATTTTATTTTTTAAATCTGGTCTTCTATGGCCCAGACTACTGGATAAATGTATAGTCTTCCTACATCTTATGCCACCTATTTAGGGTTTCTGAATGCATGGATTTCATTTTTGCCTTTGGTAATATAAGGGGCGATATCCTAAAACATTTTTTAAATAAGTGCATGCTCCTTTCCCATAGAATTTAATTATCTTTATATGTTAGATAGATATATTTAAAACAAAAATATATATATACTTTTTAAATATATATGTACTGTAACTGTATAATCAGGAGACCCTGACCCACCAAGTCATGGAACAGGGGACTTGAACACAATATGTTTTTTGCTTACATCCCATATGTGTTTAGTGAGTTTTGAGCCAAAGTGCAAATTCTAAGCAGATAGACTTTTGCGATTCATTTTTTTCCCCCACCCTATTGTCATCATAAGGGTACACTGGACAATGAGTTCGTAATCAAGCAGTGTAGTTTGAAAATGAAAGACCCATGTATTTGTAGTTATCCTCTTCACTGATGTTGAGGTGGTGGGGAGGGGGTGCAGAGCAGGGGGGGGTGAGGGGTGTAGCGCTGTCCCGGTTAAGGGGGTTGAGGGGCTGTTGGGGGTGGGGCCGCGGGGCAGGGCTTATCCTCGACCCCCTCAGCTCCAGCGGAAGGACACGTGTCGAGGGCGGTCGCCCCCCTCCTTCACCAGTGGCTTGTGGAACTCTCGGCCCGCCCGGGAGTGGATACTGGCCCAGCAGTACTCACAGTAGTACTGCAGGCAGGTGACGTTGGCACAGAAGAAGGGGGCAAACTTCCCCCCACAGCGCGCCCCCTGGCACTCGTCACACATCTGATCGTCCAGAACGTACGGCTTCACCTCCACCTGAAGGAAGGTCAGAGAAAGGAGGCTTATTATCTTCTTGGCATGAGGTGTAGATTGAACTCAAACTTGAATCTCTATTGTCGGAATGTAAACAGAGTCCACATGCTTTATGCTAAATGTTTGACCAAGTGCAAGACATTGCCGTTTGACATTGCCGAGTTCTGAAATGTATATTTCTGTTACATGTATTATTTGCCCGTTTAATGTCAACTGTGACATCCTAGAGGCTAAAAATATCAACTTCTCAAATACATTTCTGTCTCTAGCTGTTCCTATTCTCTTCTCTATGGGTAAGGAAGGCACTGTAAAAGCAGATGTGGTGAATATTTCAAGAGCCAAAATGACTCATGTGTCCAAGTGTTGCACAACATTATTCTGCCTGGCACTCTTTATGCACTGAAGCAGGTATACTTCCACACAGGGGGGGCAGGGTAGCCTAGTGGTTAGAGCGTTGGACTAGTAACCGAAAGGTTGCAATTTCGAATCCCCGAGCTGACAAGGTACAAATCTGTCGTTCTGCCCCTGAACAGGCAGTTAACCCACTGTTCCTAGGCCGTCATTGAAAATAAGAATTTGTTCTTAACTGACTTGCCTAGTAAAATAAAGGTAAAATAAAAAAATTGAAAAAATTAAAAACACACAAAAATTTGGAGTCCGTTGACCGTTGCTGAGGGACAGACTATCCAATCTGTGTCTCCATGGAGATGACACACAGTGTGTGAGCAGGCCCTGGTTACATACAGCGATCCCTCCACTACAGCCTGACAGTGTAATGAAGGGTTCTCTTTAAACCTCCAGCCCTGGTAAGACTACGACTAGCAATGGCCAAAGCCAGAAACAGACTGGCAACCAGGCTCATTTTAATTTGGCACCAAACGGTAGGAAACGGACTGAAAAAGAGTACCTGAGCGTGTCCAACGGCCCTCATTTTTGTTTTCCGTTGCAAAATGTTTTGCTATGGTGTGCCCTGATGAATACGGCCAATAAATACCAGTATCACCTCGCTGAGTACAACAATGTAGCTGTTCTGAGGTACAGTAATTGAACCATTCTGACATATCATTAAGAGAATACCAAGAGGCCATTTACAGTTAACGGAATGATTGTGTTGCCAGAAGGAACAGAATTACAACGTGCAAACAAAGGTGTTGTGGATGGACACCAGTGAACTAGGCTTTAGGCCTCAACCACAAGAACGAACATTAACTAACCCTGAGAGAACTTGGGTGTGACGCAGTGGTGGTTGACGCTGAATATGGCGCTGGGTCAGACAGTAGAGCCAACCCAGGGAAGTAGTCTGAATAAAGACACTGCCTGCTCAACCAGCCACTGGGGTTGGATATTGGATTATGGCAGCACAGAGGGAGTGTGGAATGAGCAGCCCCCACTGAGACTAGCCTCTCTGGGCTGGCAGACGACCAGTCTTGGTTGGTCACGATAGGCCATGCTCTATAGGGCTAGCTCGCTCAAAATAACCCGGCCACGGCTAAAGTGAATATTCATGTATAAGGAAGTCCTATAATTAAACCTTCCCCACGTCTGGGACTTCAAATATCGGTCAGCCCTCCAGCAGCCGAAGGCCAGGGTGATTACACAGCCAACTCTATCCCACAGACCTAACCGGGGCTCCCTGTATTGTAGGCTGCGCCAAACTGTCGGTTGGATACCAGCATATAATGACAGCTCTTATGTATAGGGTCTTAATGAGAGTTAAAGAGTTCAGATCCACAACAGCACACCATTGGGCTCCCGAATGGCGAAGCGGTCTAAGGCACCGCATCTCAGTGCAAGAGGCGTCACTGCCGTCCCTGGTTTGAATCCAGACTGCATAACATCCGGCCGTGATTGGGAGTCCTATAGGGCGGCACACAATTGGCCCAGCGTCGTCCGGGTTTGGCCGGGGTAGGCCGTCATTGTAAATAAGAATTGGTTCTCAACTGACTTGCCTAGTTAAATAAAAGGTTACATTAAAAAAAAATAAGAAAGCCTACACTAGGGCCTACTGGGAGGTTACACTAGGGTCGTGTTCATTCGGCAACAAACGGAAGAAAACTGACAAACAGGGAGGTACTACCTGGACCTGTCCAATGAGAAACACTCCTTTTTGTTCACTGTTGCAAAACCTTTTCTGCTCCGTGCCCTAACGAACACAACCCAGTCAGTCATTCTTCATCTGCTAAAGATATCTCCCTGTTATCCAACTTTTAGGGCCACTCCTGAAGCACTATTGCTACGGAGACAGACATTATGAATACAGTGTTTGGTCTCACTCACCCGTTTGTCAATGTCGTTGTGCTGCAACTGAACAAATCGGGCGCTGATGGCGGCGATGTAACTCTGCTGATTGGAGAAGGCCACACGGCCCGCCCCCTTGGGGTACTTGAGCTCCGGGTCAGTGTCAATGCCGGCGTAGCACACACCCCCATACAGCCTGTCCATGATCATAGCTAGTTCCACTAGAGGACGAGAGAGAATGTTATGACTGCATGCCGTAATTTGTCTAATGAAAATGTTATCATATTTTTTATGAGACAACCAGAATGATGCGACTTGAATAACATTCTTTGCCAATAACATTGTCCTGAAAGTGTGCATTACAGTAGTCGTCTTTGACTGTTGATTTAACTAGGGTTGGCCACATAGCAGACAGCCAGTCAGTGATATTGGTCCCAAGCACAGAAATGCTGAACCACCTAAAGAGCCTTGCGTGAATATTTTACATGACTGGCAGTTAGCGAACCGCCTGGAAACAAAGTGGATTGGTTTCTCACTGGCAAAACTGTATTGTTGATTACAGCCTGTAGAGACTACGGTCTACGCCAGTCGATCTTACACAGAAAATCCACCAACCTATCCACTGATCTACATCCGTTTTGACCAATCCCCTACCTGCGCGTAGAGGCCGAGGCACCCCCCCCACAAATATAGTCTTGCGGGGGTCCAGCGGTTGGGAGCCATCCATCACAAAGTCACTGTCACTCAGGTTCCAGGGGCGGATTTGGACCTGGAAAAAAGAAATGCATCATTAATGAAGTAATGTGTCTGACGCGAAATCCACACTTACACCCTTATACCCAACCGGAACCAAACTGCCTTGGTTATTTTCCTTCCAAGCCCAGTTAGAGCAACTATGGTGAATGTAGAACCAGACTGGCACAGTACAGGTCGGCTTGTCTCGGTTTAGCTCAGCTTAGTAGTGTGAAAACGGTATTACAGTACAGTACTGCGGTATTCACTGACTGGTTTGTCCTTGATAGTGGGGCTGGAGACACAAAGGTAAAGCTTCCCGTCCTCCTCGATGCAGGCGTCAATCAGGGCCTGGACAGAGGCCTCCTCTTGGAACAGCAAGAAGGCATAGCCTGGAAGAAGAGACAGAAGAGTTTTTAGACTAAAGAAAAAATATATATATCCTGTTCACAGTAAGTACACTGTGTACTGTCTAAAACCTGAACCACGGAAAACAGTACCTTTCAGCCTAAAAAGCTCAAATCAAGTCTGTTCAGTTTCAGTACCAAAAAAAGTACCCCGTGCAAAATGTATCAACCTAATACTCTCCAAATCATTTTGGAAAGTTACGGTGCGCAACGATTTCCTCCTGTGGGATGATGAGGTCTGGCTTTGCAGCAGAGAGATACAGAGAGAAAGGGAGGAGAGGGCTTGTCGGTGTGCATTGTTAAATCATCTATTATTGAAAGGGTTGGAGAGGCAAGAGTTGGCCTCGGGTCAAGGCCACTCTGTCAGTTAGGGAGAGTTGGGAAGTTAACTAGGGTCATGCCTATTCCGTAATTGAGAGTATGGGAGTCAGCTAGCTTCACTCGAGGAGCAGTCGCATAGCTGTGTCCAATGGCCCTAATATCACACTATTCTTCTGGTATTAGCATTTGATATGGAAACAACACAGTATCAATTGTGTGAACAAAAGATCATGAGAAAACACAACGGAACAAGAAAATGATGACACATTAACGGTAGACAAAGTGTCACAGGAGTATTCCATTCAGTGGAATAGAGTACATTTGCAGCAACTAATAGGCCAGCACCGACCAGAGCCATACAAGTAGCATGCATCTCCACCTCTGATGCACATGATTTGACATATCCTTAACTAGAGGGCCGTGATCATGTGAGCAAAACTGTGGAGCCACCAGGGACGTGATGTGGGAACCTGAGCCACAAAGCAGAGCGGGCAGCAGAGTGGCAGGATGGAGGGAGGGGGAAGCAGGGCCCACACGCAGAAAGGACATACATTTATGGTGCAGAAGGCTGGCAGAGGCGCCGCCTGCCGCTGCGTGTGTTTCTTGTGTCAGCTGACTGTGATGGGGCTACTGCTTTTCAGGGGTATATGCGGGACGCAGAGCGCCTGGCCGGGAACGGAGTGGCAATTAGGGGAACAGAGAAATGTGCAACTGTCAGGTTTTACTCTCAGACATTCCTCAAAGGAACTGCTGCAGCGGGTGAAGAGGTGGAAAGATGAAAGAAACATACTCAGTACAACGTGTGTGTGTGTGTGTGTGTGTGTGCAAATGAAGGTGTGTGTGTGTGTGTGTGTGTGTGCGAGAGAGTCTGTGCAAATGAAGGTGTTTGTGTGTGCGTGCGAGAGTCTGTGCAAATGAAGGTGTGTGTGTGTGTGTGTGTGTGAGAGTCTGTGCAAATGAAGGTGTGTGTGTGTGTGTGTGTGTGTCAAAGAACGTATACACGAATGACAGTATATATATGTTCAAGTCCATGCATGTCACCACGAGGGCTGCATCAAGCATTTCCACTCCCCAGTCCTCTCGCCTTTCTCACTGAGCCCCGGCAGTGCTTAGTCATCATCATCACACACACACCTGAGTGGACGTGTGTGTCTAGGGTCCTTCAGTGAGGTCACAACCAGCACTCGCTGTCCACCTCTCCAGCACATCCAGGCCCTTCAGAAGGGGACTTAGTGTCTCTGATGTCTCACACGCGTCAGTGACAGCATGTTCCTCCCAGGTTAGTACCCCCTTCTCTGGCCCCCGTCTGCCTGCGTCACAACAGATGAGTCCGTGTGCATCACACTCGCCATGAGCAAAAACAGGAGGCCCCAGAAGTCAATGCTGCTATATGTCAGCACAAGGCCGTTTTCAGTACATCAGGAGGACTAAAAACAAGGCAACAGTAAACATGTCGTCCCCCACGAGTGATGCAGCGACCCCGCTTGGGCCAATTGAGATATCCCGTGTGACTAATAAGTTTCTGTTATCGTGTGTGACCCATTAAATTGACCAGATACTCAAGTGACCACGAAGAATTAAAAATACATGTCTTCCAAAATGGAAGGCAGTTGGCCTGGGTACCAAGCTCTAACTAATCCACTTCCTGTACTCCATGTCATGTGCCAAAAGACTCTTTGGAAGTGGCAAGGAGTGGAATGTTAGCTGAAGAGACTGATACTCAGACTAGAAGGCAGTCGGAAGGAGGCAAGGTCAGGTGAGACCATTCTAGCCAATAAGAAGGCAGATACGAGTGTGACCAACACAAGTGTTTTTTTTCTCTCTCAGAGTTGCCACGATGTCACGTCTTACTTATCAGTACACTAGTAACAAACTAAGCACTACGAAACTTCTATTAGATCAAATAAGCCATTACATTATTTGTTAACCAAATTAACCAAACCCGACTCTCATTGACATCCAAACAACAACAAAAAAATCAGAAAAACGCCACCTACAGATTTTGTGCCCAGTTATCACTCTCACTTTGCCTCTTCCTCCCTAGTGTGACTCACACATTTCTGTTAATTACTACAGCTTCCGCCTTGGGCCAATCTGTGTCATTTTGTAAATGCCGGATCTTTATGGCATCATTCACCCCAGTTTTGTCAAAATCATGCCGGTGCTGTCTGAGATATCGCGTGATTAACGTATGAACGGACGGAAACCGATCTGACCGATTTCATTGCAGGGGACAAAAACACAGGAGGTGGAACTTCAGTCATCACAAGACGTGTCAATAAGTTGCGGGAAAAATGATTTGAAGACAGACGTCTAAGGAAAAGGATTGCAAACAAGACACGAGGCCTATGATTCTCCATTAAGTGGACATTTCAAAGTACACACACCACCAGGTGGAATTGTTCAGTTGCAGACTGGCAGTAGTGCAGCCTGGTTGCACACTTAACACTCATGTAGTAAATCATCCTGACCAATGAACCACATTTCCCAGGCCACAACCATAACACAACCACTAAACGACTAGTCCATCTGTGTGTCTCTGCTATTGGTTAACTAAGACCCGACTCCTCCTGGGCCCAACATGGGGAAAACCTAAGACAATCAGGATAATGGAAACAGGCTGGTGTGTGCCCAATGTGCTTCGTCATAACCTCAGAATAGAAAAAAACACATTAAATAAAGAGGGTTGTGCCATCGGGTCGGGAATCATGTGGTTTAAGCACTGAGAGAGAGAGACTGCGTGCAGCAGTCTTCAGAAACGGCAGCGACAGCCAGAGGCCACAGTCAGGCAAAGGAACAGCGTGTTCTGTCCCGGAGCAAGAGTGGGTAAAAGAGAGAGAAAGAGCGCGCGAGAGAGAGCGACAGACAAAGAGAGCGGGAGGGAGACGGAGAGAGAGCGCGCAAGCGACACAGAGAGAGGGAGGGAGAGAATGGTGTGTGTATGGAGGAGAAAAATAGAGGAAGAGACGTTGGGGAAGGAAAATAGTGGGTTGGACGGTCGACTGGCAGCGTTAGGGGTTACACCGTTGAGGGAAAGGGCTAGCCTAGCCGAGCCGCTAAATGAAGGAGGCAGTTATTGGCTTTCACAGTGAGTACACAGTGTTCACTTCCTTGTTAGAGTCAAAGCACTGTATAGGATTAACTTCGGTTACCTTTTAGCAACTGTCAGGATCACATTCAACAGGCGGAATAGGCGCGCACACACACACTTCGCCATTAGGATGGGTGCCATCGTGTGCACTCGCACGGTCACACACCCCGTGGTGGATTTAAAAGCATAGGATTGGTGTAAACATTAGGTGGGAGGGAAGTTCCACCATTGTTAATACATCCATGTGAGAAAGTATGCAAGTGCACAGTGTTGAGAAGGAGAATCGGGCCAGACAGGCAGGCAAGCCTTCCGCAGTGCAGGGGCTTAGTAAACCAGAGGAGGAGGAGAGGGGAGCACAGATCTGCAGTGGCTCGTGCCTGAGATGTATAAAAGCTTTACTCCGGAGCTCCCGACTGCGCCAAGGGAGTAAAGGAAAACATACGGCCAGGCAGAGTTTTGGACTGTAAAGAATTCTGTTTATAGATAAAACGACAGGTCTGGATACCTCATGGTCCTACGGCCAACAAAATGACCTCAGACACGAACAAACTCTTTCCCTCGCCGACGGCCAACACTGTGTCAAACAGCTAGCTACACATGACCTCACAAACGAGCCACTCCAATTTCACACCTCGACTCAAAAACTTCCAAGACTCCACTGTACAAACGATGACCAATTTACCCAACAAACAGTGACTTGCACAGCGCATCCACTATGGCTCTCCAACTAAACTTCAGCCTAAAACTTCCCTCACAAATCAATAGCCACCAACATTTCAGTTTCCGAAAAAAGTTTAAACGATAACGTTTCAAGCGGCGAGACTCATTTCAAAGTATGGTTAACGTTTATGCGTCTGTTGATTTAAGAGGGTGACAATTTATCAAGGCTAATGTTTCCTGATTCAGGAACTTGTTTCTTTCCAGACTCTGCAGACTGGTCTGGCCCGTATTTATAAAGCATCTCAGAGTAAGAGTTCTGATCTAGGAGCAGGTCCCCACTGTCTTATTTAGTACGCTCTGAAAGGCAAAACTGATCCTAGAGCAGGACCAACTCGGAGAACCTTTATGGATATGGGCCAGCGATTCCCATCTGTGAAGGGTGGAGAGCAGACTCTGGCAAAGCTCCCTCACAGCTCATCATCAAAATCCTCACATAGAAAGCGGTTTCAATTGTCTCAACTGACCATGTCTGATAAGTACAGCATATCCTAAAAACAGAAAGGCGGAAAGAAGGGGGAAGGACATGGAAGAGAAGAGAAACAGAAGCCAAGCTGCCTTAGCACTGCCGAGTAAAAGTCTACACAACCCTTACGATCTTCAGTTTCCTGAAAAATTCTACCTTAAAAAATGGACTAAATTAAGATTTTCTCCTACCAATCTACACAACCTATTCCACATTTTGAAAGTGAAAGCGTCTTCTTGAAAAACATTTTGAATCACAAAAAAAGGTGTACCTTTTCAAGATAAGTGATCATATTTGATGTAAACATAAGATATTAATGTGCTGATACAGTGCCTTTAGAAAGTATTCACACCCCTTTTGTCCATGTTTTGTTGTTGTGTTACAGTCTGAACTTAAAATTGATTAAAAATTGGAGTTAAGCACAGGCAAAATCCTAGAGGAAAACCTGGTTTAGTCTGCTTTCCATCAGGTACTTGGAGAGTAATTCACCTTTCAGCAGGACAATAACCTAAAACGCAAGGCCAAATCTACACTGGAGTTGCTTACCAAGAAGACTGTGAATGTTCCTGAGTTGCCGAGTTACAGTTTTGACTTAAATCTACTTTAAAATCTATGGCAAGACCTGAAAATAGTTGTCTAGCAATGATCAACAACCAATTTAACTGAGCTTAAACAATTCTGAAAATGGGCAAATGTTGCACAATCCAGGTGTGGAAAGCTCTAAAAAACATACCCAGAAAGAAAGACTTACAGCTGTAATCGCTAACAAAGGTGATTCTAACATGTATTGACTCAGGGTTGTGAATACTTATGCAGAATTCTCAACGACTCATCTTTCGAAATACATAGCGAGTCCTCTTAATTTACAGCATTTCCCCTCGCTCAAGAGAAAACATTTCCAAAAAGATGCCCAAATTAGTGGGAAGGATGGGGGGGCAACTTCTTGAGGTGCTCAAGTTCAGAACAGTTGTCATACAGGCCTGTGAAGCGCAGAGCCAGAGTTCTGACGTCATGTTTAGCATGTTACTGTACAGCCACTGTGTTCCAATTTAGATGTTTATCAGTGCCCAAATCGGCCATTTTCAACCTGTATACAGGTACGAGGGTTAAAGGGTACAGTAGCACAAAAAGCACCATCTATACAGAATATGGCAATAAATAAATATTATTCAATATGATGAAAACTAACTTTGCATAATACTGTAGTCTATACAGTGTACAAAACATTAAGAACACCTTCCTAATATTGAGTTGCACTCCCCCCTTTTCCATCAGAACAGCCTCAATTCATCAGGGCATGGACTATACAAGGTGTTGAAAGCGTTCCACAGGGATGCTGGCCTATGTTGATTCCAATGCTTCCCACAGTTGTCAAGTTGGCTGGATGTCCTTTGGTTGGCGGACCATTCTTGATAACACACAGGAAACTGTTGAGAGTGAAAAACCCAGCAGCATTGCAGACACAAACCAGTGTGCCTGGCACCTTCTACCATACCCTGTTCAAAGGCACTTCAATCGTTTGTCTTGCCCATTCACCCTCTGAATGGCACACATACACAATTCATGTCTTAAGGCTTAAAAATCCTTCTTTAAACCTGTCTCCTCCCCTTCATCAATAGCTTTCACCTGAAATCACCTGGTCAGTCCATCTCATGGAATGAGCAGGTGTTCATAAAGTTTTGTACACTCAGTGTGTATTTATACCCCAAACCATTGGTTTCCAAATATGTTATGAGTAGGCTTTCCTATTGTCCTATTGTCTATTGTCAATATTCAATGAGCATGAGCATAAATGTCTCTTGTTCAGATTTAAGTTGATTAATAAAAACACACAAAAAACTACAGTTGTGCACATTATGCATCTAGCCATTGTGCCTATACCAAGACTGGAAACTATTAGGAACAATTAGAAACCTCAAGTCCCTTGGAGTGGACAAGGTAATCATTGATGCAGAGACAGAAGAATAACATCAGAGGTGAGGGATGTCAGGGTGATGATCATCAGTTTTTTTGTCCACCACTTGTACCTTAATCAACAAGAATAGCAGTACAGCAAATGTGAATCACCTTTCAGATAATGAATTGAAAGTTGTGTGTGCTACAGTCTCTGTGTGCATGGCTTCTTATCCAGAGGGCCAGTGTGTGTTACAGTCTGTGTGCATGGCTTCTTATCCAGAGGGCCAGTGTGTGTTACAGTCTGTGTGCATGGCTTCTTATCCAGAGGGCCAGTGTGTGGTACAGTCTGTGTGCATGGCTTCTTATCCAGAGGGCCAGTGTGTGTTACAGTCTGTGTGCATGGCTTCTTATCCAGAGAGGGCTGGTGTTGTTGCAGGGTTTTGTTCTTACCAAGCAGTAACACACCTGATTAAGGTCTTGATTAAAGTCTATGATTAGTTGAGTCAGGCGTGTACTGGTTGTCAACGAACAGAAGCCTAAGTCCACATAGATATCCAAATAGATCTCCACATAGATCTTATGTTATTTCATGATGAATAGTAATGATCAGTTTAACTTCAGGGGTGATTCATATAATACAATTTTACATAAGAAATGTCAGTTTTGAATATTTGGAAATGAATAAAAATGTATTATTTAACGGGGGGGGGCTTAAGGGGTAAGCCCAGTCCGGACTTTTTACGTTTTATCAAATATTTATTTCATATTTATTTCATATATATATATAACAGGCCTCTCATCTTTTGAAGTGGGAGAACATGCACAATTGGTGGCTGACTAAATACTTTTTTGCCCCACTGTATGTATGTATGTATGTATGTATGTATGTATGTATGTATGTATGTATGTATGTATGATTTGCCCCACTGTATGTATGTATGTATGTATGTATGTATGTATGTATGATTTGCCCCACTGTATGTATGTATGTATGTATGTATGTATGTATGTATGTATGTATGTATGTATGTATATATATATTTTTTTAAGTAGTCAAACCTTCACGAGAGAATAATCTTTCTTTTTTATATGTCAGAAATGTCTAAACTTAGATTTGGGGGGGCTTAATAAGTACACTTACCCTAATCCATTTTTAGATAACATTTGTAAGGCAGCAAAATGTAAAGAAATGTGCAAGGGGTATATAGACTGTCACCCCCCCATTTACGAAAATGGTTCGCTCCTACAGACAGTGAGTCATGTGGCCGTGGCTCGCTCCATAAAGCAGGCAGACATCGAGGCATTCAGTTACTGTTTGATTGAATGTTAGAATGGGTAAAACTAATGACCTAAGCGACTGAGTGTGGTATGATCGTCGGTGCCAGGCACCCCGGTTCCAATATCTCAGAAAGGCCGGCCTCCTGGGCTTTTCACGCACGACAGTGTCTAGGGTTTACAGTGAGCGGTGCGACAAACAAAAAACATCCAGTCAGTGGCAGTCCTGTGGGCGAATACAGCTCGTTGATGAGAGGTCGAAGGAGAATAGCAAGAATTGTGCAAGCTAACAGGCAGGCCACAACCAGGCAAATAACGGCGCAGTACAGAAGTGGTGTTCAGAACGGCATCTCGGGAACACACAACTCGCCAGTCCTCGTCACAGATAGGCTATTGCAACAGACCACACCGGGTTCCACACCAATCAGCTAAAAACCAGAAGGGCACATGATCACCATCACTGGACAACTGAGGAGTGAAAAAAAAAACATTGCCTGGTCCGACAAATCCTGGTTCCTGTTGCTTCAGGATTTGGTGTAAGCAGCATGAGTCCACGGCCCCATCCTGCCTGGTGTCAACCGTACAGGCTGGTGGCGGGCTGTACCTAATAAACTGGCCACCGAGTCTATATCCTAATCAAATCAAATATATTGGTCACGTACACGGGTTTAGCATATGTTATTGTGGGTGTAGCGAAATGCTTAAGCCTCTAGCTTCGACAGTGCAGTAATATCTAACAGTTTCACAACATATAACCAAAATACACGTAAATCTAAATAAGGAATGGATTAAGAATACATATGTCAGAGCAGCATTGGACTAAGATAAGGTGGCATGGTATAGAATACAGTATATACATATGAGATGGGTGATGCGATATTTACACACAATTAAAGTGACTAAGATACCATAGAAGAGTATAGAGCATAGTTTATTCAATGGGCTAGTGGTTCATTTCCTTAGAGTGGTCAGTGATTCCTAATCTATGTCTATAGGCAGCTGCCTCTGATGTGCTCATAATGGCTGTTTAACAGTCTGATGGCCTTGAGACAGAAGCTTTGATGCACCTGTACTGACCTCACCTTCTGGATGATAGCGGGGTGAACAGGCAATGTCTCGGGTGGTTGTTGTCCTTGATGATCATTTTGGCCTTCCTGTGACATCGGATGCTGTAGGTGTCCAGGAGGACGGGAAGTTTGCCCCTGGTAATGCGTTGGGGAGACTTCACCACCCTCTGGAGAGCGTTGCGGTTGTGGGGGGTGCAGTTGCCATAGCAGGCGATGATACAGCCCGACAGGATGCTCTCAATTGTGCGTCTGTAAAAGTTGAGGATTTTAGGTGACAAGCCAAATTTCTTTAGCCTCCTGAGGTTGAAGAGGCGCTGTTGCGCCTTCTTCACCACACTGTCTGTGTGGGTGCACCATTTGAGTTTGCCAGCGATGTGTACACCGAGGAACATGAAGCTTTCCACCTTCTCCACTGCGTTCCCATCAATGTGGATAGGGGGGTGCTCCCTCTGCTGTTTCCTGATGTCTAAAAACATATCCTTGGTTTTGTTGACGTTGAGTGAGAGGTTGTTTTCCTGGCACCACACTCCGAGAACCCTCACCTCCTCCCTGTAGGCTGTCTCATCGTTGTTGGTAATCAGGCCCACTACTGTTGTGTCGACTGCCAACTTGATGATTGAGTTGGAGGCGGTGCTTGGCCACGTAGTCATGGGTGAACAGGGAGTACAGGAGGGGGCTGAGCACACACCATCGTGGGGCCCCAGTGTTGAGGATCAGCAAAGAGGTGTTGTTTCCAACCTTCACCACCTGGGGGCAACCCGTCTGGAAGTCCAGGACCCAGTCGCACAGGACGGGGTTTCAACCAAGGGCCTTGAGCTTAATGATGAGCTTCGAGGTTACTACGGTGTTGAATGCTGAGCTATAGTCAATGAACAACATTCAGTGTGGTGGCGATTGCATCATGTGTGGACCTATTGGGGCGGCAAGCAAATTGGAGTGGATCTAGGGTAACAAGTAGGGTGGAGATGATTTCCTTTTGTAGTCCGTGATTGTCTGTAGACCCTGCCACATACGTCTTGTGTCTGAGTCGTGGCACTGGGAACTGGGACTCAACTTTGTCCCTAGACTGACATTTAACCTGCTTAATTTCGGTGGGAATAACTACACTGTTTGTATTCTTACATATTCGCAGTCTTCTTGCCCTGGTTAAATGCGGTGGTTCGCACTTTCAGTTTTGCGCCAATGCTCCCATCTATCCACTGTTTCTGGTTGGAGTAGGTTTTAATAGTCACAGTGGGTACAGCATCTCCTATGCACTTCCTGATAAACTCATTCACCATTACGGTATATGTGTTATTTTCTGAAGCTAAGATGAACATATCCCAGTCCGCGTGATCAAAATAATCTTGAAGCGTGAATTCCTATTGGTCTGACCAATGATAGAAAGAGGGAGGGGAAGAGATATGGAAGAGAAGATGTGTGAAGAAGAGAGAGAAACCAGACCAACCACTAAGAGCTGGAACTTTGCCACTGAAAGTAAATAAAATGCACTGCTGACAGTAGCTTACATGATGAGAGGAAGGAGGGAGGGAGTGAGGGAGGAGAGAAATTAGGGAGGGGGAGAGACAAATATCTGCTTTCCTAAAACAAATAGGCATGGGAGCGTGACGAGAACACAGGCAGCTGAGACCAGAGGAGGTGAAACGAAGCTTCACTAATCATCTCAATTTGTGAAGAATCACTCGATGCATCCTCGATCATCCCCCACACACCTTCTCTGTACCATGAGTAAAGAGAGTTAAACCAACCTTGGGGGCGAGGGCACTGCCAATGGGGCTCCGGTGGCATCATTAGAGTGGCCTGTGTCTGTCAGACCCCTGGCTCGAGGCTGTGCCCTGTCCTCCTAAGCCCGCCTATGCGCACCTCGACCCCCTGTAACATGGATAAGCTCCCAGCATCCAGGCTCTGACACAGACACATTATCCTAAAAGCAGCCACTCTAAACCCCAAAGGAGCCCCCTCCCCTTCCTGGCTCATCTCTACTGCCGTGCGGAGCAGACAGAAATAACTTCAGTGGTGTTTGGAGCTCGTCGCCAACGGTGACGCCTGGGACTGCAGGGCTCAATGAGCAGTTGTGAGCAGCACCACCGCCATGGCAACCTCACCGGTCAGTGACATCATCCGTCCGACAGACAGACACAGGCAGGTTGAGAGAATGGGACTAAGCCCGACATGGGACTCATGTACTAGGAAGTATAGGAACAGTGCAGGTGAATGGACATCAGGCCTGTCCATCAGGGATAACTACCTATCTGGCCCCGGGCTTGCAACTGATCCCAGTTCAGCCCGTAGATAGACACTGCCCTGCCCTTCGCGTGGCCTGGGAGCCACAACATGAGTTATCCTCATCTTCCAAACCAAAAAGAAGAGTTTCATAATTGTACAGAGACACATAACTGCTCTTTTTAATGTGGCACAAGACGGAACAAAGTGACTACCATCTTCCATTAGGTCAGCTTGGAACCACTTTTAATACGGGGAGAGATTGATGACCACTTGATGGGAATAGCACATCTGCGAAGCACCCGTTACAGCGCATGAAAGGATGGAATACACACGCGCACACACACACACACACACACACACACAAAGAAGCACACGTGCAGAACCTCACACATCTCCTGCTAAGAACTTTGCCACTAACTCTTTCAACCACTACAACGTGCAGAGTTCAAACCGCATAATTAGGAAGATGGTGTAAACAAGGGATTTCAGCCATTCTCATGGCATCTGTGTTTTCAAAAGGGGATACGTACGTGGCCCAATGCTACATTACAACATCAATACACATGGGCGAGTACCACACGAGGTGGTGGTTTCCTTGTGGCTAACCAAGTCTTCCCTCCCTCCCTTACAAGGAATCCTACGGGCCTCAAGCGTAATTCATTCCCCTAAAAGGATGCTGCATTTTCCCCCTCCTGAGCTTTGGAATAGAGAGCCGAGGACTATTGAAAATAAAAGCCGATCATCCCCCCCAAAAAATGGGAAATTGAAAATGCAAGAGGGAAGAAACTGGCAGTTTTCACAGCTGCAGCATATTACCATCGGCCTAAGGAATGTCAGCTATTTCTGCTTTAATAGTTTCCCTAATATGACACAGAGAAGTGTCTGTGTGTGTGATGGGCCAGCGGAGTGATGTGATACAGGCACAGGGCCTGAAAGGAAGGGCCTTCTCCACTATGGTCACCTATCCAAATGAAACTGAAGAGGGAAGGGGGGCCAGTAGAAAGCCTTTGCACTCTCCAGGTATTAAACAAAAAACACTGTGCTCTGGGCCCTTCAGGAGCCTGTGGTTCAAGACCAGAGTGGGGCGCTGTGTGTGTGTGTGTGTTTCTATCCCTGAGATAGCAGTAGGGCGCCATATTAATAAACAGATGCCTCGAGACGCCCTGACCCTGGAATTCTGGGTAACGTAACCCTTCGCAAACAACCTTTGCCTTAGCAGCGCAGCATGATCTCCCTGAGACAGTGACTGAACAATAACACCTTTTACTGTGGACTGAGGTCTGTTACTTTACAGACTGGTGTGGCGAAACTGTTCTTACCTTTAGGTGGAAAGTAGGACTTGCTCTCGGCTTTGTGGGGCCAATCCACCACCAGGTGTCCATAGCGACGGAAGCTGTTGGTGATCTCATCTACAGGAAAAAGATGAATGAAGACAACACGTCAACGCAGTCATAGCGCACTTCCCAAGGAAACCATTTGTCTACAAGCAGGCTGCCAACAACAACAAAAATGTGTCTGTCTACCCCTCACTGTATGCTATCAACAAAACCCAGGAAAATAATGTATTGTTGCTTGTTTTCCAAAATGCTGTCCACTAGTCTACTGCATTAAACACGTCTTCACACTCCAGGCCAGACAGCTTCTGTTCTCACTAGGGTCATTGTACTGTGGAAACTCAGAAATATTCCAAGAGGTCATGGGCACGCATTGTTCACAAACTCTTTGTGTGTGTTGTGTTCTATGTGTGTACCAGTATGTGTATGTGTGTGTTTTGTGCAAGTGTTGTGTTGTGTGTGTGTGTGTGTGTGTTTGCGTGTGTGTGCGCATGTGCGTGTCTCATGAAAGCCACATTGGGAATCTGGAATGGTGACACTGCTCATAGTCCTACCACGCAGTCAGGCCCTCTTCACACTTTGTGGGATAACACACTGTCACATCTGCTGCCAGCTCACTGCCTCAAACCCACAGAACATAACCAGTCAGTCCACAGTCCCAGAGAGCCAGCTTCATGACAGACAGCGGCATCATACAGACACAGAACCAGCCCTTTAGCCCACTGAGCCAGAAGGGCTACCAGCATCTGTAGACCCACATCATAACCAGTGCAAAAAAAAACTATATGTACTAATCTGATTAACGTGCCATGCAGTTGATGGACGTTCTGTGAGGATACATAGTGATTGTACAGTGAAGTGAAGATCTGTTTGTGCGGTCTTGATAACTTCCATGGTCATTGACATGACAAACACTGACCACAGGGGCTGGGAAGACAACCCAAACAGATCTGGGACACAGGCTAGTGCCACTGCCACCCGCCCGTACCTTCATCTATGTCAGGGGGAAGGCCTCCGACGAACACCTTCCTGGAGTAGCGCTCCATCCTCTCGCCGTTTTGACAGCGCGTGGGCGAGTTCAACCCCGGGGTCAGAGAGGGGTCACCATGCCCGTCGTCCAGGAAACCGTCCTCGAACGGAAAGAGTGACGAGCGACCTGGAAAGAGAGAGGTGGGAGGGGAAATAGAGAGAGGGGACAAGCAAGAGTAACAGGCAGAAGAAGGGAAAATAGAAGGGCACAGAACAGAAGAAGACAGGGAGGACATAAAGAGAAAGGAAGAGAAACATGTTATTAAAACAGGTGACAATAGCCTCCTTAGAGGGGAAGGTCAAAGCACCATCATGCTTCTTCATGAGTTCTAATTCTTCAAAACACGGTGGGCCCGCCCGCCCTCCACCCTCGAGTCCATCCAGTTCGGTCCAATTACAAACCAACACAGGGTCTTCATAGCCCTCTTACACCAGATGGACCCATGTTCCTGCGGGCCATAGGAACAAAGGGGTGGAGGGTGTAGGAGGGATGGAGGGCATTTGCCACAGCAGTTGATTACCTATTACAAATGTGAGCACATAGAGGACTGTGTACTGACCATAGAGATCATATCATTTTGCTATTAGTTTCTGTTCTAATTCCATGGCACTGACTGAGTGGTGCTGCAGGCAACGTCTAAAGCCTCGGATACGCGTAGGCTACTTTAAATAGAGTTGCATTTACCATGCCAGCAGGTACAAGGCGATAGTCTCTTTCTATGTAAGTGCACAATAGTGGTATGTGGCGATGGAGGCCTCCCCCTTTATTAGCTGTACTGACTTGAAGATGACAACTGCACGATTTGCTGATCGCTGAGTCATAAGCTCCGTCGACATGTGGACGAATGTGCTGCCAACAGCCAGACTTAAAAAAGTACTACAATTCTTACACACACACACACAAAATACAAGCATTGCAACAAACGTTGCATATGTTACCGGGGTTCCTCACTGAGTAAAGGTATGAATTAGTTGAACACTCCAAAGGTCAGAGAAGAGTATGTCCGCAGCACACATTTCAGCCATTCAGGACATAAACAGTTTGAGTCACTGTACTTTCCTCAATGTTTTTATGGTCTAGACTTAAACATTTTGGCCCAAATCCAAATGGACTTGCTCCGGAACTGTCCATAATATATGGAGGCACTATACTTGAGAATTCATGAATAATCCACAAGCAGCAGCCAATGCAGTTGCCTATAGTGATATACAGGAGCAGCACAATGACTCAGAATATTAGAAGAGAAAAAAAAGTTGCATTAAGCAAAATGGAGAAAAAAAAAGTTCAAGATACTAAAATGATCCGCCTCTCGACGTTCAATGAAATGTAATGACGTTAAAACAAAAAGATGTGTACAAATGAATAGGATTTCATCCAATCACGGCACAGATGGAGGCAGGTTATGTGACATTCCACTAGAACCCGGTAGCCTTGGAGAGAGAGAGAGAGAGAGAGAGAGAGAGAGACGCCCGTACGGAGAGAGAGCCAAGCAATTGCGCTCGTGCCTCCCGTTCATTTTGGCAAGCAGAAAGAGTAGAACTCCACACGTTACCTCTTCTGCGGCCATAGCTCCTGGCTGCTTGTGAACAGCGGAAGAGAGGGGGGGGGGGAGAGACAGAGGGGTATGGAGGGGAGAGGGAGAGAGACAGAGACATGGGTTTCGTGGAAAGACAACCAGGCAGAACATCACCAAGGCAACAGTGACACCACAGACACAGACAGCCACACCTAATCATCAGCGATGGAGGTAGACAAGGAGTCATTATGGGTTGGCTGGCAGTATCCCACAGGAAGCCTGCTGCACCTACTGTACCTGAGCCGGGCTAGACTAGACTAGAGGATAATGGGCGAGGTTATAATAGGCCTAACTACTCTGAAATAGTCACCTGCAATAACAAGACCCTATAACCCAGGTTATAATCTCAGGCAAGAAACACGGACTACTACCTAGCTCACGTTTTGCTCTAATTTCTCCGCAGCGTGAATATTCATGAATGTGACCGATAAAGCGGCACGCAGACACATTAGACAGGTTGACGTTAGCCATTACCACGAACTAGTGGAAGATTAGTCTTTATCCCGTGGGGAAATTTCCACCCACAGCTGCCCTGGATGGAGCCATGGAGGTGACAGCCTGAGTCTCAGAGTCCAGACAGGAAAAGAGAGAGAGGAGGACTGCCCTACCATGTGATAGGGTTGGCTGGGAGATCGCAATCTAGTGAACAGGCCCAAAGGTACAGCAGGCAGCGATAAGACGTCGTGACCTTTCTCTCCATTTCATTAGTTAGCGTGTGCGTGAGCTCTCACAAAAAAAACTTTGTAGTATCAGCTCGAGCTCATGAAATATGGTAGCAAAGCACTAACTTGAAAAAAACGAAACAAATGTGTTGTTTGGTGTGTGTGTGTGTGTGTGTTCACATGTGACATTTCGTAACCTTCTTTAAAAATGCACCCAACATGCCTGAATAGGAGTCTTGTTGTGCCTGAGAAAAAAAGCAGACAGAAGGCAAACAAGGCAGACTGAGGTATTAAGAGTCTATAACATTAATGCCAGTAGACAGTGTGTGGGTGGGTGGGAGGGGGGTGAGTAATGCATCCCTAAACAGACTTTCACACAGTCAAAATGTCACAGAGAACAAAGTCTTCTCCTAGAAACCAATATGGGGGTGTCCATTGTGATGGTGCCATTGTGTGACCCCTCCCTCCCTTGCTCTTGACAGAAACACTGCATCCAGACCTCTTCTCTCACTGGGTTTTCATTAAAACTCGGTCTCTTCTCACCACAGAACAGAGTTGTTCCGACCGGTGTTCTCCGCATTCTTCTTCCACCGTATGGGCCTTGGGAGAGACAAAGGCACCTAGCAACAAGGGGAAGAAGGTGGAAGAGTGGAACCCACTGATCTAGTGTGGACTAGTAAGTGGTGTTGGGGGAACTGTGTGTCCGTCACCCTGGTGAGGGAGAATAAGACGAGGAGGCGGATGAGAGGGAGGGAATGGCAGGAATTGGCACAGACTCAAAAATAAGAGTGTCAGAGAGGAGACTTAGAAGGAAAGATGGGGGATATCTCCTGGGGAGGACTGGAAAAACGCCTGCTTGCTCCTTGAACTATTCACAGACCTGCCCTTCTTTATCCATAAATCCATGTTGGGTGTCTTCATCTAAGCCAGAGAAGCAGTGGGTAGATGTAGAAATCGTTTGGAGACCCAGTCTCTATAGTCGGGGCAAAACAATGGCGAGAAATGAAGAGGAGATTAACGTTAACCCGCTTTCTTCACATCCAAAGCCTTGCCGTCTAAAACATGGCAGACTACAGCAGTGAGCGCCAATTCTGACAGATGCCGGAGCTCCATGCAGATCGGAGACCGAGTTAAACGCTCCAGAAGAGCAGTTTAACATCGATTTCAAACGCGTTCCCCTAAGGACTGACGATGAAAAGAACAAGTTGAAGAGAAAACAGACGGCACAGTGTTGTCAAGCTGTGACAGCAGTAAAATGAGTTACTATAAGCCTTGTTGGATATCTTCTCCCTTTCCATTCATCCTCTTCTCCACTCTTTTCTTACTGCTTCCCCGCTGGCATCCCCAACCAGGCAAGTAAGGAGAGCCAGGGTTGTGTTCATAAGGCCACACAACCGAAAATGTTTTGAAGTGGAAAACAAAATCAACGTTTAGTTCTTGCCTTAGCCCTACACCTGATTCAAATCACACTGGGTTAGAGGTAGGCCCTCCCTGTTTCAGTCTGTTTTCTCTCGATTGGTGCCTAATGAACATGACCCAGGACTCGACTAACACTCCCAGATGTCTTGAGCTGAGCTCACACCAGTCACCATGGACACCCCAATCCTCTCCCCTGTCAATTAAATTGGCAAGGCTGAAAGAAAGAGCCTTTTGACAACTCACTGTATAAAACCTGGACAGAGGGAGAAAAATTGATTTTCTGACATTTCTGAAATATTAGGATTTTTTCTCTCTCTTAGAGACGGAAAATTTAAAAACTCTTGCTGCCGGCCTCAACTAGAGCCTGTGTGGACCAAACCCTGTGACCTCTTCCACATGGTACGACCCGGAGAGGTCGTACCATGTGTGCTGCTTGCCATCTGCTAGGGGGAACGGGGGTGGGGGGGGTCTAGGCTTACAGACGGGTATTTGACAGCGGTTCCTCCCTGCTCTGCGCTGAGAGAGGGGTCCACGCTGGGTTTATGGTGTCAGGGGTAACACTTGGCAAGGCGTGCGAGGTGGGCATGGGCCCTGTGGTGATCGCCGCCCCAACCCTAGAAGCTAGGGCATATCCCCGAGTCATCCTGCGTAGATGCGTTAAGATGACATTACTTCTGAATCGGTTTCTGCCGCTCGTTTCCATGAAATAGAGAAGCAACACAATGGCGCCACTTAAAAGTGGCCACGATTAAAGCAAACACACACACACACCCATAATAACATAGAGGGATAAGGATTGTATACGTTTCGAAATGCTACTCACTGTTCAATGGCATGATGTGATCTGCTCCGGGGTGGTGAAAGTTCAGACCCATGCGTCCTGTAGAGAAACAAGAGGTTAAAGGTTATAACCCGCTCGTGTCGGCCTACATAACAGTGTCTCATACGCAACAACAAAATAAAAAAAACTCACCATGTTCCATACCAGCACAAAACATGGAAACGCTAACACGAAACCTAGAACTTATGTGAATGTTCTGAGGGGACAACATGTGTAGCATACAACGTTACATGCTAAGCACGCGTTATACTGTTCTACATAACCTGGTAAAAAGGCGCCCGCGGAAAATAAAAGCTAGAACCATTGAGAAACCAAACCAGGGCAAATGTGTGTAATACGCAGAATAAAGATTTAGGCTGGGCTATGGAAAACAGTCATTCAATTATCTCGCTCTCCTGTGTCACATCTCTCACACACACACACACTCCAACGCAAAGAATGTGACAGAGCATGCATTCTGCTCTGGTGACAAGAGTGTGGTGTGGACATGCCCAGACATCCTCCACACCAACCAGGGAAAGGACTTCCTGGTACAAACTGTAGTACATCTCCCCTCCTTCTGGCTCGGTCTCTTTTCACACACACACACACACACACACACACACACACACACACACACACACACACACACACACACGTCCAAGCTCATCTCAAGCAGCAAATAGGGAAGGACTGAAGGAAACATAAAACATGTCACTCTCGATACGCTGCACTGATTATTATTCGTGTTGGTGGTAGCCTGACTGTCAAAGCCTACACTCGATCCTCAAGTCGACCACTGATGCACCCTAGGTGCGTCACGACGACGCTACTTCTGAATACGTTTCCATTGTTCATTTCCACGAAACAAAAGAAGGAACAAAATGGCACCTGTCAAGGCTACAATAAAAGCACACACACAGTGTAGGCTGTTTCATCGCGAACAGTTGCGTTATGACTATGAGTCACTGTAGCCAAAGACAAATGAGCATCCATATTTTAAAGTGACACTTTCGATTCCACAGTCCTTCCTTTCAACAACACTAAACTACTGGCTGGCTTGGAAACACATGAGCAGCAAGACGCCGCCATGGACAGCGGAGAAACAGGGTTCGGGAGTTCATATAATGAAAGAAATGGTCCGGCAAGGCAACCTTGCCTCTAAATGGCAGATATTTCTACATCCATTACCCAACAGAAAACGTGCAACTAACGTGTTGGCTCCAACAGGGCAACATGTTTCAACACAGTGCTAAACATCTGCACTTAGTCTCGACAGTATGTCCACAAAGCAAGGGTAATGGCAGGGGCAGACATCTTGGTTTACCGAGTGGGTGTCTATATATAGAGAGAAACCTGAGAGAGACTGTGGCAGCCGCGTCGCAAGCTGGAACGGCGCAAACGTGTCAAAAAGCTTAAAAACTAAGCCGCAGCAGACAGATAAAAGAATTTCAACAGTTTAGACCAGGGTCGTATACATTAGGGCCGAAAATAGCAAAATGCTTAGAAACGGAGAGCGAAAATATGCGTTGCTTATTGGACAAGTTGAGTTACGGTCCCTTTCGTTTTCAGTCCGTAGTCTTCCGTTTGGGGCTTAATGAATATGGCCCAGTCCTCCTCCTAGGCTGGAAACCACAGTGAAACTTGTAGTGCTCTCTGGGTAAAAACAAGAGAGGGGGAGGGACCAGTGCAGCCTCCACCATCCAACAGATCAACAGATGAGAGCAGATGTGGATTTCCTCACAGTTCTCAACGAGTCATAATCCAGCATGAGAACAGAGGGGCTTATATGGCAATCCTTTGCATAGTCAACCCTGTAAAAAAAGAGCGAGTGTGTGCACGCACGCACACACCCACCGAGTCAATTTTCACCCTCTCCCCCCCATACTGCTATTTCTAACTGAATGAGGGCATGGTTTGGCTATCTTGAGTGAAGAAATCTTATTGGGTGTGCCAGCATCACCGTATTGTGACACGCCTGAGCGAGCATGTTGTGCTACTTGTCAAAAAGGATGTCAAAATAATATTCTAATCGATATAGTCAGACTCAGTAGGCCAGAGGACATAGCCACATTGTTTTTCCGAAACGGTAAACAATGTCAGATGGAAGATAGCGACTTGGTATAATAACATCCCTGACTCGTACTCTAGATTTAAAATATGTGGTTTGGTTTGAACTGTGGCGAGACACTCAATAGGAACCACAACGTGCTGTGTCTTCAGGTACAACATTATGGATTTGCAAACCTTTTTACAATGTACAGTAAAACTTACAAATGTTCACAGCATTACTGGAGTGTTAGGTCACAGCCAACACGGAATATATCCAGCCCCCTAGCTCTAGGTACACTGGGAGGAGAGCGATGTGATGCCTCCATTTGCCTCTTAAATAGCTGGCGTCCATGGTGGTCCTACCTAAACCAGGGTTGTATTCATTAGGGAACACTGTAGCAAAATGTTTTGTAACGGTAGGAGAAAATTACCGTTTCTAGTGGACATGTTCAGGTACTCCATCCCCGTTTGTCTGTTATCTTCCGTTTGGTGCTTAATAAATACCTCCCAGGCATTCTAGTAGTGACAAAATGGACAGTTGCTCCCAAAAGCCCTAAAATAGCTCTGGGCCAGTGCCATCTGCTTCCCCAGTTCAGTGGCATGGCCTCAGGGTGCTGGGCTGGTGACATTTCCTCACCGAGGGCTTGGGCGGGGGGCAGGTTGGAGCAGTGTTTCTTAATCCTGGTCCTGGGGAACCAAAGGCGGTGCATGTTTAGTGTTTGCCATGGCACTACACATGGCACTACCTCATCAAGCTTGGACGATATGAATCAGGTTTAGCACTAAGGCAATGACTAAAATGTGCAACCCTTGCGGTCCCCGAGATCAGGATTAAGAAACACTGTTGGAACACTGGACTGGAGAAATATAGTACAGCTGCTGTACACTACTGGTGAACTGGACAGAGTGAAGACGCTAGTCTATTATCTCTCCAAACCACCGATGATGTTAATGCAGAAACCCCCCCAGACTAGCGCTTAGGAAAGGCTAGGTGTGTTTGGTTTAGCCTAAATGGACTGGTTTTCAATGGGGCTGCATTTAGAGAAGCATTGTACAGCATATTATGCTCCTAAAGGGTTAACCTTCCTCTAGATTCCATGAGGTGCTCATCAGCCATTGCTTCACACCTGGAATTCTCTCGGACTCTGCCTCAGCCACGTTTTTCAACCTCTGTTCCACATTAAAGAACATATTAAAGCTCCCCAATAACTGCCTTTGGAAAAAGCCAGAGCAGCAGTTATGGGGAGGACTGGCAAGTCAACGGGGAGGTGTGGAAATGTTAACCCAGCCGACAAAAACACCTTGAGACTAGAGAATGAGGCCTCACACTCGGGCTACTGGCAATGAACAGCAACTCCCCTACTGTCTGAAAACCGCAAAGGACAAATGTCAGCTTTATTTACCCGAGATGTTGCGAAAATGAGACATCTTTCTCTACAAAAAAACAATCAAGAATGCACTCAAAACAAAGGCCAACAGAATAAGACTACAAGACTGTTTTTCATCAAAGCTCATCTCATCAACTTCTGCTGGTAGAGGCTGGATGGACAAAGGCTTAACTAAGCTAATGGAGCTAGTTGGTGTGTGTGTGTGTGTGTGTGTCTAACCTTTACCACCGCCAACGAAGCTTAGAAAGTACTCTTACCTCATCTCCCGACAATGACTGTTTAAAGTGCAGAATCTTCTTGGTGTCGGCGATTGAGCAAACGTTTTATTTCATTTAACTAGGAAAGTCAGTTCAGAACAAATTCTTACTTATAATGACGGCACCTTCAAATGATTGAAGGTGCACATTTGAGTTAGCTGTCATTTTTCTGGTCTAGGTCAAGCTCAGTTTGATCGGTCAGCCTGGCCAAAAACGGCCTGATTGTCTGGGTGACCTTTCAACGTCCTTTTACCTCAAGGTCAAGCTGCTGTGACATCTCTCTGACCCAAACGAACAAGCCTTCACTGCCCTTTCATTATCTTACCCCATCTGTTAACTCTGTAGCTTCCCTCCGGATAAAATGGGAGTCAATAGTAAGGTTTTATCATATATTGACTTATAAAATCAACAAAACACCATTGCTCAATGGGTCTGTACTCAACCTCTCTGTTATTGGTTTGGGGATGTTACCAGGCAGGCCAAAACTCAATCCAACAAAAACAGGCTGATATATATACAAAAACTGCATTATCATCATTTCTATGTATCATTCCAACCTCATAGTTTAGAAATATATATATAAGAAATATAAAAACACAGGAAAATCCCGTTTTTGACGGCACTGGGCCTTTAAACGAGTTGAGATGAGTATTTACAGTTAGAAGACCAGTGGAAAGCCTTCCCAGAGGAGTGGAGGCTGTTAAAGCAGTAAAGGGGGGACCAACTCCATTAATGCCCGTGATTTTGAAATGAGATGTTGGACGAGCAGGTGTCCACCTACTTTTGGTCGTGTAGTGTATGTTTAAGCATACATGGCTGTTGGGAGTGTGTTGCCATACCTTCAGCTCCCAGGTGCAGCAGAGCTGACGCACTAAATATGAAGTTGCAGCAGATGTCTTGACCACACTCTGGCTGTTGTCCAGACAGCGGTAGCGTTGGAAGGTAGAGAACGACCAACATTGATTTTTTTTTTAGGGCCGATGCCAATACCGATTTTTGGGGGTCAAGGAGGCGGATGAATGATATTTTAGGCCAATGCTCAACATCAATACATTGGAAAATTTGGATGAGAAAATTTCCTAGAGACAAAAAAAAAAAAAATCAAACAAATGTGACTTTGTTTTTACCAATCTAACATAATGGTAATACTTTATTTGAATGGTAAATCTCTTGATGAACTGGGAAAATTAAGATGGCTTAGGTCTATTCACAATTACAGGTGAATGTATATTCAATAGGAGTGTGGTCATGTATTGATTATTTTTTAGCTTGTTTTGGCTAAACCAGTGGAGTCCACAGATGACAAACAAACCGTTTGCAGACTTATATTAGCTGACTGATCAACAACATTTGCATAGAAGCAGAGGCTACATGTTTCTCCACACTGACGAAATTCACGTTAATTCAAAACATCACTAACTAAAAAAATGCTAAAACGCACAACAGCCCATTTCTAAAAGCTCAAGTGCAAAAACAAAGTGACAATGGAATTTGTTTGTCGTTGAGGCATAAGATCATGTGAGGCAGACCAGCTGAGCTGTGTGTGTGTGTGTGTGTGTGTGTGTTCAACGTACTGACATGAGTGCTTTGAATAGTGCCTGATTTGCATGTGGCAGTACACACACACACACACACACACACACGTGTCTACGGAGCAGTTCATCCCGTGTCAGAGTGATCAGAATATGTGGTTGTGTGTGAGAAGGACTGTGTGCGCCATAGCCACAGCCTGGTGGCTTGCAGTGGTGTCTGTTGTCAGGCTCAGACTGCTGGTGTTTTTCCAGGCCGAGGGGAGGAACTGTGGAGCAGGGGAAAGCCTAACTACTGACTCTCCACACGTGAGCTAAGCTGACCCAATTTCGGGACTCACTTCATGCGCTCCAGTGTGGAGCAAAAAGAAAAGAAAAAAGGACCCGTTTGATCACCATATCCCAGCCCGGCACCCCTCCCTTTGAAAGCAGAGTGTAAATTCCCCATGCATGCCATTCCGATCTGATTAATCACCATTCAGGAGTTAAAGAGGATCACAAGAACGGAGTGGCAGTCAGTAGTCCCCCCCCCTCTCTCTGGACCGACTCCTCTCAGAGTCAACGCTAGAGTCTCAGAGTTAATGCTCTAGAGTCTCGCCCTTCTCACCGTCATAGTCAGGAAGAGAGGGGTTCACATTCACAGCCCCCCCCCCCCCCCCCGCATTCTCATAATCACCCAGCCTCCTCTCTCATTCTCACACATGATTGGAATCCCAAACAACACTCAAGGTTCGGGGTACAAAATGCTAGGTATGAGAGAAAAGTCTTCGAAAGAACACTATTATTGTCGGCATGACAGTTTAGATTGGGGGGGGGGGGGGGTTTGATTACATTGTCAACAAGAACAGCACAATTCTTCCTCACTTTGAAATAATAACAAAAGGAAAGGATACATGCAAGTGACAGACCTCGGTGGCTGTCCTTTAGCCTGGTCCCAGATCAGTTTGTGCCATCTTGCTAACTTCTCTGATCAGTGTCAATGACCGTTGGCAAGACAGCACAAAAAGATCTGGGACCAAGCTAGCTGTCCTGTGCCTTGCTGTATTAGACTAGCGCTATGGGCAGCCTCAGCCAATGGAGTCAAAGGAGGGGGACACCAACAGGGAAGACCTACTGTGACAGGGCTAGCTGCAGCACGCCTCTCTGAAGGCAGGCCCACGCTGTTGACACGAGGACTGGGAGTAAACAGTGATGGGGCATTCATGTTGAACCATCTGGCTGGGACTCAGCCTTCCACCCGCTCCCCCTCTCCAGTCTCCCCCTCTCCAGTCTCCCCCTCTCCAGTCTCCCCCTCTCCAGTCTCAGCAGTCTCCCCCTCTCCAGTCTCAGCAGTCTCCCCCTCTCCAGTCTCAGCAGTCTCCCCCTCTCCAGTCTCAGCAGTCTCCCCCTCTCCAGTCTCAGCAGTCTCCCCCTCTCCAGTCTCAGCCGTCTCACCCTCTCCAGTCTCCCCCCCTCCAGTCTCACCCGTCTCTCCCCCCCTCCAGTCTCACCCGTCTCTCCCCCCCTCCAGTCTCACCCGTCTCCACACCTCCAGTCTCACCCGTCTCCCCCCCTCCAGTCTCCCTCTCTCCAGTCTCACCCGTCTCCCTCTGGAAATGTCACACCCTCGCTCCCCTTCTCTCTCCAGTCACCCCCTCGCGCTTGCTCTCTCTCTCGCTCCGGTCCCCCCCCAATCGCTCTCGCTCCGGTCCCCCCCCCCGCCCCAGTCTCCTCCCCCTCCCTCGCTCCAGTCTCCCTCGCTCCAGTCTCCCTCCCCCTCCCTCGCTCCAGTCTCCCTCCTCCCCCTCCCCCTCCCTCGCTCCAGTCTCCCTCCCCCGCTCTTGTTCCAGTCCCCCCCTTGCTCCAGTCTCCACCCCCTCGCTCCAGTCTCCACCCCCTCGCTCCAGTCCCCTCCCGCCCGCTCCAGTCTCCCTTCTCGCTCGCCCCCTCACTCCAGTCATCCCCCTCGCTCCTGCTCCAGCCCCCCCGCTCTCCCTCCAGTCCCCCCCCCACTCTCCCTCCAGTCCCCCCCTCCTCGCTCCAGTCCCCCCCGCTCTCGCTCCAGTCCCCCCCGCTCGCTCCAGCTCCCCCGCTCGCTCCAGTCCCCCAGTCCCCCCCCCGCTCCAGCCCCCTCCGCTCTCGCTCCAGTCCCCCTCCCCTCGCTCCAGTCCCCCTCCCCCTCGCTCCAGTCTCCCTTCTACTCGCTCGTCCCCCCTCGCTCCTGCTCCAGTCTCCCTCGCTCTCCTGCTCCAGTCTCCTCGCTCTCCCTCCAGCCCCCCCGCTCTCCCTCCAGTCTCCCCCTCACTCTTCCTCCAGTCTCCCCCTCACTCTCCCTCCAGTCGCCCCCCCTCACTCTCCCTCCAGTCCCCCCCCCCCTCTCCCTCCGCTCCAGTCCCCCCCGCTCCGCTCCATTCTCCCTCGCTCTCCTGCTCCAGTCTCCCCCGCTCTCCCTCCAGTCTCCCCCTCGCTCTCCCTCCAGTCCCCCCCGCTCTGGCTCCAGCCCCCCCTGCTCGCTCTAGTCCCCCCCCCGCTCGCTCTCGCTCAAGTCCCCCACCGCTCGCTCTCTCCAGCCTCCCCCTTCGCTCGCTCTCTCCAGCCACCCCCTTCGCTCGCTCTCTCTCCAGCCACCCCCGTCTCCCTCTCTCCAGTCTCCCCCCCCTCGCTCTCCCTCCAGTCGCCCCCCCGCTCTCGCTCCAGTCCCCCCGCTCTCGCTCCAGCCCCCCCGCTCTCGCTCCAGCCCCCCCCGCTCCAGCTCCAGCCCCCTCCCGCTCCAGCTCCCCCCCTCCAGCTCCAGCCCCCTCCCCCCCGCTCCAGTCCCCCTCCCCCCGCTCCAGTCCCCCTCCCCCGCTCCAGTCCCCCTCGCCCCCCGCTCCAGTCTCCCTTCTACTCGCTCGCCCCCTCGCTCTCCTGCTCCAGTCTCCCCCGTTCTCCCTCCAGCCCCCCCGCTCTCCCTCCAGTCTCCCCCTCGCTCTCCCTCCAGTCCCCCCTCGCTCTCCCTCCAGTCGCCCCCCCGCTCTCGCTCCAGCCCCACTCGCTCTAGTCCCCCCCCCGCTCGCTCTCGCTCCACTCTCCCCCCGCTCGCTCTCCGCTCCAGTCCCCCCACCGCCGCTCTCTCTCCAGCCTCCCCCCTTCGCTCGCTCTCTCTCCAGCCTCCCCCCTTCGCTCGCTCTCTCTCCAGCCTACCCCCTTCGCTCGCTCTCTCTCCAGCCTACCCCCTTCGCTCGCTCTCTCTCCAGCCACCCCCTTCGCCGCTCCCTCTCCAGCCACCCCCTTCGCTCCCTCTCCAGCCACCCCCTTCGCTCGCTCCCTCTCCAGCCACCCCCTTCGCTCGCTCTCTCTCCAGCCACCCCCCTTCGCTCGCTCCCTCTCCAGCCACCCCCCTTCGCTCGCTCCCTCTCCAGCCACCCCCGTCTCCCTCTCTCCAGTGTCACGTCCCCCTCGTCTCCTCTCTCCAGCCACCCCCCCCTCGCCCCGCTCCAGCCTCCCCCCTTCGCTCGCCCTCTCTCCAGCCTCCCCCTTCGCTCGCCCTCTCTCCAGCCTCCCCCTTCGCTCGCTCCCTCTCCAGCCACCCCCGTCTCCCTCTCTCCAGTGTCACGTCCCCCTTGCTCTCTCTCCAGTGTCCCCCCCGCTCTCTCTCCAGCCCCCCCTCGCTCGCCCTCTCTCCAGCACCCCCTCGCTCGCTCTCTCCAGCCCCCCCTCGCTCTCTCTCCAGCCCCCCTCGCTCTCTCCAGCCCCCCTCGCTCTCTCTCCAGCACCCCCTCGCTCTCTCTCCAGCACCCCCCTCGCTCTCTCTCCAGCACCCCCTCTCTCTCTCTCCAGCACGTCCCCCCCTCTCGCTCTCTCTCCAGCACCCCCCCTCGCTCTCTCTCCAGCACCCCCCCCTCGCTCTCTCTCCAGCACCCCCCTCGCTCTCTCTCCAGCACCCCCTCGCTCTCTCTCCAGCACCCCCTCGCTCTCTCTCCAGCACCCCCTCGCTCTCTCTCCAGTCTCCCCCCTCGCTCTCTCTCCAGTCTCCCCCACTCTCTCTCCAGTCTCCCCCCCTCTCCTCTCCCCCACTCTCTCTCCAGTCTCCCCCACTCGCACTCTCTCTCCAGTCTCCCCGCACTCTCTCTCCAGTCTCCCCCACTCTCTCTCCAGTCTCCCCCACTCTCTCTCCAGTCTCCCCCACTCTCTCTCCAGTCTCCCCCACTCTCTCTCCAGTCTCCCCCACTCTCTCTCCAGTCTCCCCCACTCTCTCTCCAGTCTCCCCCACTCTCTCTCCAGTCTCCCCCACTCTCTCTCCAGTCTCCCCCACTCTCTCTCCAGTCTCCCCCACTCTCTCTCCAGTCTCCCCCACTCTCTCTCCAGTCTCCCTGTGTGCCCGAGCTGATTTACAACAACAAGGGAACATTTGCAGGAGATTCTGGTCTCTCCGTCCCCTTCTCTCGTTCCGGTGAAGTCGGGCCGGGAACGAGACGACCTTTGCAGCGATGAAACAATGCTCTCTCGACACAATATTGAAAAAACAGAATCTACGCATGAGAGCGCAGCAGGCAGCAACTCATAATACACCCCCCAAACATTTCCACTGTCAGGCAGGCTAAGAAAACAACATTGAACATGAGTCAGTTTTCATAATAGGAATGTGACCTACTCTGACAAAATGATCTCAAGGACATACGTGTGGTGTTGAAAGAATTTGGGGAGATCCATTCCAAAACAACATGTTGCTTTTGACAGTAAACTCTCTTTTCTCTTAGACCAAGACAGCCCTTGGTCTACCTTCATATTTCCCTGAAATAAGGCATTTGAACCATTGCTTTGATTTTCTGTTTCTTTGTATCAAATAATCACCATGTCAGCCTTTGGAGTGGCATTTTTCGCTCATGTTCCGTTCCCAGCAATCCAACAAGACACATTTGAACCCATTTTCTTGATGCGATGGGGTCCATACTTGCTTACTCTTCCTCAAACATTTTCTCTAAAATGCTACATATGAGCTTTTCCCACGAGATAACCCGGCACACTTAGCCCTATAGTACCATGACCGGCGCATGAACATCTAGTGTTACCAACATTTTACTCATCTCCACGATACCAACATTTTACTAATGATACCATACCAGGCCAAGTATCAAAGATAACGAGTAGGGCCGCGATACCACAGGTCGGTATTGCGTTAGCATTGCGTTAGCACTGCCCCCCCCGAAGCCTGTTCCTGTTTCCTAAACGTTATGGGCACGTGCTACACACACACACACAAAAAACCTAGATCTGATATTCACACTTCTACTCAATGGAAGACATAATGAATTTAACTTCACACTGTTCACTATAATAGAATACTGCATAGAATGCCTGATTTTCTCATATTTGCAAAGGCCTACTTGTGAGTTGGCTGGAGGAAGGAACGCATAATGATCTGAATGACATTGTGGCAGTAAGGGAAAACACCACATGAAAACCTTCTTTACTCTTCAGTTGTAACACACACACACAATCCCTCCCTCACACCCCCCACTCACATAAACACACACCCCACTCGCTCTCCCACATACACTCAACATAAAAAAAATGTTAGGCACCAAACATCAAATATAAAAAATATGGTGTTCGTTAAATATACACAGATACACACACACACATATACACACATAATTAGTTTAGGCTTACATTAAGCCTATATTAAATCCTACCTTTGAAGCACATCTCATGATTAGCAGACATTTTTCCCTTTCTTCCAGTGCCAATCAAATTTGCCTAGACCCACAGTCACGTCACCAGGTTGTTAGTGAGCTAGGTAACACAGCTGAACAAAGTTGTTTGTTATCAAACCAGAAAGGATCGTCCCGGGATTAGTTTAAAACGGCCCGCAACATGAAAAAAAAGGTAACTCTGGTTGTATGGGTCATATTCGTTTTTACCGTTTGAGTTAGAGAAGAGCCGTTTTCTTCGTTGTAAAGCTGCGTGCCTGCTGCTGTCACTTGACAGCAAACTAGCAAAGCCTACTCAGGCCTGTGTACTGGTTATACCAGGGATGAAACGATATACAGTCCATTCGGAAAGTATTAAGGACCCTGGACTTATTCAACATTTCGTTACGTTACAGCCTCATTCTAAAATTGATTAAAACGTTTTTATCCCCTCAATCTACACACAATACCCTATAATTTACGTATGAATTCAGAACCTTTGCTATGAGACTCGATATTGAGCTCAGGTGTATCCTGTTTCCATTGTTCATCCTTGAGATGTTTCTACAACTTAATTGGAGTCCACCTGTGGTAATTTCAATTGTTTGGACATGATTTGGAAAAAGGCACACACCTGTCTATGTAAGGTTTCACAGTTGACAGTGCATGTCAGAGTAAAAGCCAAACCACGTGGTCAAAGGAATTGTCCGTACAGCTCCGAGACAGAATTGTGTCGAGGCACAGATCTGGAGAAGGGTACCAAAACATGTCTGCAGCATTGAAGGTCCAAGAACACAGTGGCCTCCATCATCTTTGTATGGAAGAAGTTTGGAACCAGCAATACTCTTCTGAGAGATGGCCGCCCGACCAAACGAGGGAGGGGGCCTTGGTCAGGGAGGTTACCAAGATCCCGATGGTCACTCTGACAGAGCTCTGGAAGTTCCTCTGTGGAGATGGGAGAACCTTCCAGAAGGACAACCATCTCTGCAGCACTCCACCAATCAGGCTTTTATGGTAGCGTGGCCAGACGCAAGCCACTCCTCAGTAAAAGGCACATGAGTTTTCCAAAAGGCACCTAAATACTCTCAGACCATGAGAAACAAAATTCTCTAATCTGATGAACTGAAGATTGAACTCTTTGGCCTGAATGCCAAGCGTCACGTCTGGAGGAAACCTGGCACCATCCATACGGTGAAGCGTGGTGGTGGCAGCATCATACTGTGGGGATGTTTTTTAGCAAGAGAGACTGTGTGACTAGTCAGGATCGAGGGACAAATGAACAGAGCAAAGTACACAGAGATCCTTGATGAAAATCTGCTCCAGAGCGCTCATGACCTTTACCTTACAACAGGACAACAACCCTGAGCACACAGCGAATACAATGCATGAGTGGCTTTGGGACAAGTCTGAATGTCCTTGAGTGGCCCAGCCAGAGCCCGGACGTGAACCTGATCTAACATCTCTGGAGAGACCTGAAAATAGCTAGACAGCGACACTCCCCATCTAACCTGACAGAGGTGGAGAGGATCTGCAGAGAAGAATGGGAGAAACTCCCCAAATACAGGTGTGCCAAGCTTGTAGCGTCATACCCAGGAAGAGTCGAGGCTGTAATCGCTGCCAAATATGCTACAACAAAGTACTGAGTAAATGGTCTGAATATTTATGTAAATGTGATAATTCCCCACTTTTTTTATATATACATCTATAAATGTGAAACAAAACACCTCAATACATCTTGTTTTTGCTTTGTCATTATGGGGTATTGTGTGTAGATTGATGAGGGGAAAAAAACATTTAATCCATTTTAGAATAAGGCTGTAACGTGAAAAAAAAAATATATATATATGTTGAGTAAACCTATGTTTATACTGCGTACAAAATACTGTCCTAATATCGAGTTCCAACCGCTTTTCCCCTCAGAACAGCCTCAATTTGCTGGGGCATGGACTACAAAAGTGTTCCACAAGGATGCTGGCCAACTCATAAATTATTATTCTTTAAATCAGAGAGGCTCATGGTCTTGTTGAATAGCAGTAATGTACCGTAATTTGTAATCATTGACAGGTGGCATCCTAAGTCAAAAAAGCTTACCAGCAGGCACTTGACGAGACTGGTACTCGGCAGGTGCTTTTTCAAAGCCTATGGTGAAATGCTCAAATGTAGCATTTATTTGTAGAATAAGTTTAGGTTTAATCAAGAGTTTGTAAGTATGGCCCCATCGAGATTTGAATCAATGTTTTTGCCATCCCGCAGCAGGGGCGTAACCTATAAAGGGGTAACTTTAGATTGGTTTCATACCAATTTCACATTCTCTTGTATCCTTTCCCCCCCACTCACTAAAAAAAAGAGGCACAGAAATCGGACCACAATAACCTTCCCTGTGCCATTAAAGTCAGTCAAAGAATATGGTTACAATAAGAGCACACGCCTACGAGGAGGCACACGAAAGGGCCACACACACATACATGTGAGCAATCGAATCGCACGCCGTCACTCAAAACATCAGAGAAACACAAAACACGGCAGCACACCACAAGTGCCATCTTGTCAACATTCATATTTACCTGTGACAGCAATATTTACCCAGGAAATAGAAGCAGAAATGTCATCACGAGTACTTGATTAAAGTCAAAAGACAACGCTGAGAAGCAGCTCGTAAGGGAGATTTTTTTTTAAAGCATTCACTACATACAGATTACAAGAACAGCGTGTAAGATTTTGCAGGTAAGGCCAGTGGTTCATTGATCGTATTCAATTTATGACTGCAAAATCAACTCAACTAGATTGTATTGGTGGTAGGATGGCAAATAGCGCAAATATGAAGCCAAAAAATTAAATAAAAAGTGTGTATGATGTATGAACACTCCTAACCTGCAAAATGATTCCTCCATATAATATCAGCGATAGTCATTGGTGGGCCACCAGCTGGGTGTGGTTTACCTTTGTCATGGTCAGTCCTTATCATATCCATTAGGGAATTCTCCAAAGAGTGCAAGCTAAATGCATCAAAGGGCCGATTCCGGTCCTGCAAGAGAAGAGAGGGGGCAGAGGTTAGTCATCTTATCTCAGCTGGTTATCAAAGTAGAACACAACAACTCGACACCATCTTGCTTAAGACTAGCTTGAGATAATAGCTCGATGACTTGTGAGAGAATAAGGAAAGCCCGTCATTCACACAGACGCACAAAACATACAAACACATCCATTTGTTGAAAGTTGAGCAGTGACCCCTGAGAAGGGGAGAGCAGGGTTTCAACTGAATGAGGGCCCAAATCACAGACCATACTGCCTAATATCACACAGCAGAAACCATGGGAAACGTGCATGTGTTCGCAATTTGCTTCGCTGTTCAAATTCTGGTTGGTTCCCTTTGCTTAAGGGCAGAGTCGAAGCCAGATGTTTTCATGTAGCGACACCGCCCTGGTATTGTTGGAGCGTCAAAGCAGGCCAAGACCAGCTGATCTTGTAATCGCAGCAAATATCACAGTCAAGATCATACATTAGCCAACAGAAACTGAGAGAGAGTGAGTATTTGACTCTAGCAGCTGGGACTACACAGTGTGCACATTTCACTTGGTCTGATCGGAAAAGGTGCGCACACTGCACATACATTTATCATTTCATCGTTACAACTATATTTCACTTGGCAAGTAGAAAGCAAATGATTTCAAGAGTAGGGACACACATTCCAATCAAGGCGAGATCGTGCCAAGTATGGCATGATTTGAGAGTGTGCTCTTTCCTCAAACACTCAAGATGTTTCCATATGGTGTGTACGACCATCCCTGGGCTAGTATCACATAATAGCCATTCCTCCAAAATCATCAAGTTAACACTTCTGACCATATCACCTGTGGCATACTCTAGCCAGTTTATTAGGTACACCAACCCTCTAACAAAAATGGTTCACTCCTACAGAGTGAGTCACGTGGCCGAGGCTTGCTATTTAAAGCAGGCAGACCGGCATCAAGGCATTCAGTTACTTATCAAACGAATGTTAGAAATGGCAAAAAGTGTGACTATAAGTGACTTTGAGCCTGGTCTGATCATCGGTGCCAAGCGCGCTGGTTCCAGTACCACAGAAACGTCCAGCCTCCTGGGCTTTTCACATACGACAGAGTCTAGGGTTTACAGAGAGTGGTGTGACAAACAAAAAACATCCAGTCATCAGCAGTCTTGTGGGTAAAAACAGCTCATTAATGGGAGGTCGTGGGGGAACGGCAAGAATCGTGCACGCTAACGGGCGGGCCACAAACAGGCAAATGACAGCACACTACAACAGTGGTGTGCAGAACAGCATCTTGGAAAGCACAACTCATCAGTCCTTGTCACAGATGGCTTATTACAGCTGACAACCACACTGGGTCCACTCATAGAAGCTAAAAAGAAGAAGCGGCTGCAGTGGGCACCAGATCACAAATACTGGACAATCAAGGAGTGGAAAAACATTGCCTGGTCTAACGAATCCAAGTTCCTGTTGCGTCATGCTAATGGCAGTCAGGATTTGGCGTAAAAGCATATGTCCATGGCTTCATCCTGCCTGTTGAAAAGGGTACAGGCTGTTGGCAGTGGTGTAATAGTGTGGGGAATGTTTTCCTGCAACACGTTATGTCCCTTTATATAAATTGAGCAACGGTTCCATGCCCCAAAGAATTTAGACTGTTCTGGAAGCAAAGGGGGGTCTGACCTGGTACTAGGCGGGTGTACCTAATAAACTGGCCACTGAGTGTATGTACGGGGACAAATAAAAATATGGTAGGGAAGACCGCGCCAGAAATACATTGAAGCTTGTCACCAAACCTGCCTGACCTTCAGCCAAAGATTAAGCACTCCCTCCGTGTGTGTGTCAGTCCTTCTGGCCAGCTTGACCTACTACGTCGCCACCCGCTGAACCCACCTTTTGAACACATTCACCTGCTGGGCTGCCTGGGACTCGTTTCTAAATAAAATACCAATTAGGCAGTTTGAATCAATCATATTCTACTCAATAGCCTACATTCATCTGATCTGAATCCTCAACGTTCACAGCGAGAGGGAGGAGGGTAGGGTATTAGGCGAATCGTTCTGCATGAAGTTCAGCCTATAAAGTTTAGGGCCATTTGGTATATATTTGGGCCCAGACTCCAGAGTTGATTCAGTGAGATTATTTTGGCCCACTTCCTGGTTCATTGAGGGAGAGACTGATCCAATATGGAGCCTGTGTTGATACTAGTGACCTGAGAAGGAGACACATTATAGTAGATCGTATCATAAAATATATTTTTTATTGTAGGCGAGTAAGTCAGCGAGTAAGTGAATGAGTTTAAGAGGGTGTAGGCAAGTGACAGAGTGTGCCTGGTGAATTCGAGTTAGGCCTAGCCCTTGACAGCTGTGTCCTGTGAGTCCAATGCCCTAGCCTCGGGGCCACATTGTTTGCCACCAGTGCTATTGTCGTGCATTCAAAAGCGTTATTCCTCCCCTCTCTGGATCCACACCACTGCCGCGCCAGATAAAAATCTGCCCACTTGGTACAAACGGTAAACACTTAAAATGCTGAGTTTTTCATTCGCATCCCCTCTTTTTCCACCACCATGCACTCTCCTGATCCTGAACAAAGAGAGTGAAAGGCATCATTCACAGTCAGTGGCTAAAATACCTGGGTTGTGTTCATTAGACACGAAAAGGAAGATAACAGGGAGGGACGACGAGAACTTGTCCTATAAGAAACGCTTGTTTTCATTATCCATCGCAAAACATTTTGCAACGTTCTTCCCTAATGAATAGGACTCTGAGGAGATACCCATTATATACTGCATCTATCAGACCATCCACCACTGCTTTGATTGTGTTAATACACCAGCATGTGGGATACAGACCATGTTAACATTGCTCCCTATTCTTAAAATTGTCTCCACATCTAGGGCCGGTTGCACCAGTTGGACGTAAAATAAATAAATAAGTGGTCTTAAAATGCTAGTTTGGGCCTGGCTACGTCCTGTTGCACCAACCGAAAATAACACAAGTCGTAGCTAAGTCCGGCGTAAGTGACGGCTGCTAGGCAGTGCTCGTTTCTTGTTACAATCAGTTTCCAAAAGTAAATAACAAGATAGCTAGCATGTCACATTTTCAGAAATGAGGAAAACCATAGAGCCATATAGCAAACATCGAGAGATTCTGACAGTTAAGTTCAATAGCACTGCAACAAACAGAAGAAAAAAAAATTACATCTGGAAGCTTTTTAATGACATTGAACCAAATTATAAAACGCAACAATTTCAGTTCATATAAGGAAATTAAAATCGATTGAAATAAATGAAATTAGTCCCTAATATATAGATTTCACATGACTGGAATACAGATATGCATCAGATACCTTAAAAAAAGTAGGGCCATGGATCAGAAAACCAGTCACTATCTGGTGTGACCACCATTTGCCTCGCGCATTGTGACTCCTTCGAATAGAGTTGATCAGGCTTTTGATTGTGGCCTGTGGATTGTTGTCCTGTCTGGTGAGTGTGCAGGCCATGGAGGAACTAGGTCATTTTCAGCGCCCAGGAATTGTGTACAGATCCTTGTGACATGGGGCTGTGCATTATCATGCTGAAACATGAGGTGATGGTGGCGGATGAATGGCACAGCAATGGGCCTCAGGATCTCATCACGGTATCTGTGCACACAAATTGCCATCGATAAAAATGCAAAAGTGCTCCTTGTCCGTAGCTTATGCCTGCCTATACCATAACCCCAACGCTACCATGGGGAACTTTGTTCACGTCAGCAAACCGCTCGCCCACACGAAACCCTACACACTGTTTGCCATCTGCCCGGGATTCATCTGTGAAGAGCACACATCTTCATCGTGCCAGTGGCCATCGAAGGTGAGCATTTGTCCACTGAAGTCGGTTACAACGCAGAACTGCAGTCAGGTCAAGACCCTGATGAGGACGACGAGCACACAGAGGAGCTTCTCTGAGACGTTTCTGACAGTTTGTTCAGGTATTCTTCTGTTGTGCAAACCCAGTTTCATCAGCTGTCTTGGTGGATGGTCTCACACCATCCCGCAGGTGAAGAAGCCGGATGTGGAGGTCCTGGGCTGGAGTGATTACACATGGTGTGCGGTTGTGAGACCAGTTGCCAAATGATCTCAAATGATGTTGGAGGTGGCTTATGGTAGAGAAATGAACATTCAATCTCTGGCAACAGTTCTGGTGGACATTCCTGAAGTCAGCATGCCAATTGCACGCTCCCTCAAAACTTGAGACATCTGTGGCATTGTGTTGTGTGACAAAACTGCACATTTTAGAGTGGCCTTTATTTGTCCCCAGCACAAGGTGCACCTGTGTAATGATCATGCCGTTTAATCAGCTTCGAGATATACCACACCTGTCAGGTGGCTGGATTATCTTGGCAAATGAGAAATGCTCACTAACAGGAATGTAATCAAATTTCTGCACAAATTTGAGAGAAATAGGGGTTTTGTACGTATGGAAAATGTCTGGGATCTTTAATTTCAGCTTATGAAACATGGGACCTACACTTTACATGTTGCGGTTATATTTTTGTTCAGTATAATAAAGTAAATGATGAGAATGGGGAGTTTGGCTGCAGATCAGTGGAGAAGGTGCGAAAGAAAGGGAAAGATCTCATGACGAGCATGAAAAGATGCTGTGCCCTGAAAAACCCACCTAGGAGGTCCTGCTTCTAAAATATTGCCTTACAGCAACATAGCTTATATATTTGGCACAGATTCCCCTGCCTTTCATGGGAATGGATGGTGTGGACAGCACGGCATCACCCTGCGCATTCACCCAGCAGAATGACAAAGATGATAAAAAAAGCTCAAGAACCACATCCACTAACAGCAGCCTAGTAGTGGCGATTAATAGCAACAGTACAAACTAAAACCATTCATTTATCATTATCTAACTGCCAGGTGTAGGCTATATGCGCGGGATATTTCAAGGCGCCACTGTTGTCTTTGCCCTCGTTAGGTCCTTCCACTTCTTGTGACCACTGTCTGCATGCAACAAGCTGCCCAGTCTCCTATTAAGGCTACTTGTTATAATTTCAATGTTTGTTATGTCTTTTAGACACGGACTCGAGCTGCCCGGACACATCGTTTACAGCCACAACGCAGAGCCAGAGCAAGGTGCATCGGGACAAGACCAGCGAAATGAGATGCAGTTGGCGTTCATAGAGAAGGCAATAGAGAGAGACGGAGACTGAGAAACTGAGGGGAAAATTTTTTAAATGTGGAGCTTGAGAAAAATAAATTAAAATTAAGAAATTAGGTTCCTTGAGCAGCAACATCAACAGACTATTGCAGAGTGAGGGGGCGTAACATACACTAACTACACTGTAGCCAACAACAATAAATAGTACACCAAATATGCCTATTAGCCTTTGAATTCTTAATAAATAAATACATGTATTTTACAATAATTTTAAATGTAGTCTTTGCATTTGTAAATACTACTAATAATCATGTGTGTCACATGATCTCAGTATACATACACACACCTGTTCTGAAAGGCTCCAGTCTGCAACACCACTAACCAAGGTGCACCACCAAGCAAGCTACACCATGAAGACCAAGGAGCTCCCCAAACAGGTCTGGGACAAAGTTGTGGAGAAGTACAGGTCAGGGTTGGGTTTTTTAAAAATATCTGAAACTTTGAACATCCCACTGAGCACCGTTAAATCCATTATTATAAAAATGTGAAGAATATGGCACCACAACACACCTGCCAAGAGAAGGCCACCCACCAAAACTCACAGACCAGGCAAGGAGGGCATTAATCAGAGATACAACAAAGAGATCAAAGATAACCCTGAAGGATCTGCAAAGCTCCACTGCAGAGATTGGAGTATCTGTCCATAGAACCAATGCACACTTCACAGAGCTGGGCTTTATGGAGGAGTGGCCAGAAAAAAGCCATTGCTTAAAGATAAAGTAAGCAAACACATTTGGTGTTTGCCAAAAGGCATGTGGGAGACTCGCCAAACATATGGAAGACAACAATTGAGCTTTTTGGACATCAAGGAAAATGCTGTCTGGCACAAACCCAACACCTCTCATCACCTTGAGAACCTATGCCCACAGTGAAGCATGGTGGTGGCAGCATCATACTGTGGGGATGTTTCTCATCGGCAGGGACTGGGAAACTGGTCAGAATTGAAGGATGGCGCTACATACAGGGAAATTCTTAGGGAAACCTGTTTTAGTCTTCCTGTTTCAGTCTTCTTTGAGACTGGGACGGTGGTTCACCTTCCAGCAGGAGAATGACCCTAAGCATACTGCTAAAGCAACACTCAAGTGGTTTAAGGGGAAACATTTAAATGTCTTGGAATGGCCTAGTCAAAGCCCAGACCTCAATCCAATTGAGAATATGTGGTATGACTTAAAGATTGCTGTACACCAGCAGAACCCATCCAACTTGAAGGAGCTGGAGCAGTTTTGCCTTGAAGAATGGGCAAAAATCCCAGTGGCTAGATGAGCCAAGCTTATAGAGACATACCCAAAGAGACTTGCAGCTATAATTGCTGCAAAGGGTGGCTCTACAAAGTATTGACTTTGGGGGGATGAATAGTTATGCACACTCAAGTTTTCCGTTTTTTTTGTCTTATTTCTTGTTTGTTTCACATGGGAAATTATTTTTGCATCTTCAAAGTGTTAAGCATGTTGTGTAAATCAAATGATACAAACCCCCTCCCCAAAAAATATATTTTAATTCCAGGTTGTAAGACAACAAAATAGGAAAAATGCCAAGGGGGTGAATACTTTTGCAAGCCACTGTATGGTTTCCGGTTTGCGTATAGGCTAGTTAAGTTACTTGATGGCCATCTTGATGTCTGCTTAAGGGGGAATGTACACAGCTGTGACGATAACTGATGATAATTATTTTGGTAGGTAAAATGGCCGTCATTTGATTGTAAGGAATTCTAGGTCGGGTGAGTAGAAGGACTTGAGTTCCTGTATGTTGTTATGATTACACTATGAGTTGTTAATCATAAAGCATACACCCCCGCCCTTCCTCTTCCCATAAAGGTGTTTCTCTCTGTTGGCGCGATGCACGGAGAAGCCCGGTGGCTTGACCGATTCCGACAACATATCCCGAGAGCGCCATGTTTCTCTCGCTCTCTCCCCATGTTGCTTTTGAATGCATTTTACACAACATTTGAATTATAATTAGATTTTAAGGCTTATATTAATGTCCTGCTCAATATAGTATTTGTGTCATCATCGCAAATCAACCGCATTACACTTAAACTTCAACCAGTAAAATGGCTCTTTGGCTAGCTTTTGCTACGGCCTACAGTATATTAACGAGCATTAGCATTCTAGCTAAGAACCGCTCCATCCAAAATTGTTATTTTGCAAAGATCACAAACAAATATAAATCTTAGCAAGAATCAAAACATAATTGTATGCGTATTAGAACCCAAAGATGTTTAGAAGTAATAAAATGTAAAGCTAGGGTATGTTGAATGGGAGCAGATGTCGATGGCTTTCTTACAGCCTCGCGCATCTGTGCGTGACGTCAGTGTGTAGTGCACTGGAAAGGGGTCTATAGGCTACATTTGATTGATGTTGTGATTCCGGGCCAATCGACATCCAATGTCATCTGGACCAGCAGGTTCCCTATGGTTTTCCTTAACTCTGCACCCTTGCTTAGTCATGGGATGGGGCAGCCTCATCTCCATACTAATATAACACTTTGGCAGCGACAACAGTGCATGTCCTCTTCGGTGCCATTCTTATCTTTCCAGGTAGGCCGTGGAACCTAGTGGGAGCACAACACAATAAGACCGTGTGGTAACACAACACAGTGACCTATTATTTCAGTATTATGTCATGTTATTAGCTGCTAATGAAAAACTAGGCTACTAACCTGCGCTTCAGCACCCTGATGCAGCGTCGCTCAATAAGGCATCTCGCCTCAGCATAAGCATTTTTGTATTCCCGCTCCTGGTCTGTCCTGGGTGCCAAAACACTGGTGCAAGCCGCCACCTTTTTAGTGGGTAGCCACTGTCCCCCAGCAGGATGCCACCACATCCACCCTCTTCAAACACCCGCTGGAGTGTGCGCTCCCGTAGGATCCCTGCATCATGGGTGGACCCAGGCCACCTTGTCACCACGTCTATAATCTTCATCTCCTCGTTGCAGGCAAGCTGTACGTTGATGGAATTAAACACCTTTCTGTTGACATACAGATACGCTACTCATGGTCAAAAGAGGCCATCCTGGCATGAGTACAATCAACGCTGGTTCTCTTTGGTTAGGTCAGCAGACAAGGTAACGAAGTCGGGTCTTTATGGCGAGTGACACACGTCGGATTGCCCTGCAGGCTGTAGCTCTGCTGACATCTATCATGTCTGCCACCGTGTTTTGAAATGTACCATTATTTCTCACTTTCACATGAACCATCTGCGGCGAGATCTCATCAATTTAAAACAGATCACGCCTGCTAAAGCAGAACCTCTCAATACACTCCCGTCTGTACACATATCCAGAGGGTTGCGGCGATCTCTTAATATTCGTTCCCATCCAAAGGCCCACTGGTTGTTAAAACCAATAGACAAAATGTGCCATGTTCTTTTATTGTAGTTTTCTTATTCTGTTTCCATGGAGAATAGTGTAACTATGGAGAATGTTTGAGTAGACACCCTTGGGCTTTCGCCCAGATGGTCAAACTGTAACAGTATTGCTTCCGTCCCTCTCCTTGCCCCAACCTGGGCTTGAACCAGGAACCCTCTGAACACATCAACAACTGCCTGCCATGAAGCATCATTGCCTATTTCTCTACTAAACCGCGGGCCTTGAAGAGCAAGGTACACAACTACTTCAAGGTCTTCGAGTGAGTCAGGTCACCGATTGAAGCACTACTGGTGCGCACCACTAACTAGCTAGACATTTAACACCTGTTATACAACAGGTATCATTTTTATGTCCGGTGTAGAGCACATTTTACTTCGGACATTGAGTTACAACCCACTTTCGACCAACTGGTGCAACTGGCCCGAGCTATAACCAGGATATCAGAGTGGACTTAACTTTGAAATGCGTGCTTACGAGCCCTTCCCAACGATGCAGAGTTTTAAAAAGAAAATTCAAAATTGTGAGGTTCTCCAGAGTGGCGCAGTGGTTTGGTAGGACAGGGTTTGGCTCGGGGAGGGGGGCGTTACTTGGCTCTAGTGACTCCTTGTGGCAGGCCAGGCGCCTGCAGGTTGACTTCGGTCGTCAGTTGAATGCGTTTCTTCCGACACATTGGTGCAGCTGGCTTCTGGGTTAAGCGGGGGGGTGTTAAGGAGGACGCATGAGTCGACCTTCTCCTCTCCCGAGGCTGTTGCAGCGATGAGAAAAGATCGTAATTGAAATTGGGAAAAAAGGGGGTAAAAAAATAAAAAAAGTGTAACACAAGAGGACTAAAATACCCAAGAACAGAGCTATATACAGGGAGTACCAGTATCAGATCAATGTGCAGAGGTATGAGGTTGAGGTAGATATGTAAATGAAGGCAGGGTAAAGTGACTAGGCATCAGGATAGATAAAAATAAGAGTAAGAATAAAGAACAGAGTAGCATCAGCATATGATGTGTGAAAGTGTGTGTGTATGTATGCATTGTCGGTATGCGCATGTGTTGTGTATGTGAAAGTGTGTGGGTTTTTATATATATATATATATATATATATATATATATATATATATATATATATATATATATATATATATAATCAAAAACACATTTTGACTAATGGGGAAAATGTGTAAATTGTGTTGATAATCCTCTTAGAAAACCAAATAGTCCAAACCTCCTGTCTCTATCAAAATTAGCCAGACTTTTACATTTAAAAAAAAGACAGAGCTTACATTTAAATAAAAACAGGAAAATAGCTGCACGATAATTAAGGCTACCTGACAAGCTTACCATTGAACTCATCTTTCTTCCTAAATCCGGAAGACATAAAACAATATAGAAATGAGAGATATCAATTTTAAGACATTTTAGTATATACTGTTCACATTAATGCAAAGTTCCTGTTCTTTTTCAAAGCCTTTTACATTTAATTTCTCTCGTGTCAGAATTTTTTGGGGATATTTGCGACCCACGATAACAATTTGGAAGACGACCACGAAATGTAAAATCCTCAAAAGTGCTTTGTGCTTATTATCAGATGTATTGGGTTACAAAATAAAACTTTTTAAAATAGAATTTATGATATGTAAGAGAAAGACCCCACTGAACAATTCAGAACATGAATAATACTATTTGTCTTGGTAAAATGTATTTTATAACATAAGGAACCCTATATATAATCTTGTGAGTGTGCATAGTCAATGCAAGATTGGGTCAGTACAGATAGCCTGGATAACAGCAGTCTTACGGCTTACGGAGCCTGTTAGTCCGAGAAATTCGGTACCGTTTGCCAGAAGGTAGTAGACTATGGATGGCTGGAGTCTGACAATTTTTCGGGCTTTCCACCGACTCTGCCTGATTTACACTGCGTATAAATCATTAAGAACACCTGCTTGTTCCATGATAGCTTTCACCTGATCAGTCTATGATCCATTATTCAGGGCCAGTCCTTGCAGTTCTACCTCCATACGAGAGACCAACAAATGCCCCCCCCCCGCAAAGTTAGGTTAAATGTAGGTTCTGAATTGAATGTGAAAAGGTATTATCCATACATTTAAAATATACATTTCCCAGAACGTTGAAAAAGCATATTTTCTGTATGTAAAAAACAGGCTAATTTCCAGTTTTGAATGAAAGTTCTGATGTATTTTCAGGATGTTGGGCTCCCGAGTGGCCAGGGTCGAAGGCACCGCATCTCAGTGCAAGAGACGTCACTACAATCCCTGTTTCGATTCCAGGCTGTATCACATCCGGCCGTGATTGTCCCATAGGGCGGCGCACAATTGGCCCAGTGTCGTCCGGTGTTCTTAACTGACTTGCCTAGTTAAATAAAAGGTTACATCAAAAATAGTTTTTTTTATTATGTATTTTCCAGATGTTGAAATCAGGCTAATTTTTGCTTCTGAATGAAAGTTGAAAATAAGTACATTTATAGAAGTCTGGCCCAAATCTGACGTCAATGATTGGTTCAGATTTGGGCAGGACCAAAAACTCATGTCCGTGGATGTCGAAATCAAGGCCGGTCCGGAACTGCACCAAAAAAAAGACGCCCAAAATGCGTCAGCGTCAGTCCGTGCTTACTGAGGTGTAGCCTACAGTGTTGCTGGAAATCTTATTTTATGAATGCCCATCTATGTGGTAAGTCTACTGTTCATAAAACACCAAACAACAACATCCGGACAGGACCAAATAAAAGATGACCCAACTTTATCAGGAGTTGTCGCGAGCCGATTTGCAGCGTGTTTACACAGCGACAAATGCAGAAGCATTTTATTTTTCACTATGATCAGCTTGTCAAAATGTACAGATACAAACTACTGATCATGACAATGGGGTGTAACTCCTGGTCAACAGATTGTACATTCCATATTGTCCATTTTAGTTTGACCTGTCCTGTTTGCAGGACATGTTGTTTGTTTAACATGACAGCGGATTTGGTATTTGATTGAGCGCCATTTAGGTTAGGCTACTTGATCGGAGAAACCTGCATGATGTAAAAAGTGTCCGTCTCATTACATTTTATATCCAACCTGTAGGCAACAGAAAAGGTCAGTTGGGTATGAGCACATGCCAGCACTCACCCTGCATTCATGTCACATACTTTATATGGGAAAGAGATTAAGAATAGCAGGTAGACTTGATCTGGCACACAGCATCAAATAAAATACTAAATATTAATCGCATGCTTTGTAAACAACTGGTGTGGACTTCCCAACAATGCAGAGAAAAATATATAAAAAATAAAATTAGTGATAAATACACAACGAGTAACAATAACGTGGCTATATACACGGGGTACCAGTAATGAGTCGTTGTGCAGGGGGTTGAGATAATTGAGGTAAATATGTACAGTTGAAGTCAGAAGTTTCCATACGTCTTCGCCAAATACATTTAAACTCAGTTTCACAATTCCTGACATTTAATCCTAGCAAAAATTCCCTGTTTTAGGTCAGTTAGAATCACCACATTATTTTAAGAATGTGGAATGTCAGAATAATAGTAGAGAGAATTATTAATTTCAGCTTTTATTTCTTTCATCACCTTCCCAGTGGGTCAGACGTTTACATACACTCAATTAGTATTTGGTAGCATTGCCTTTAAATGGTTTAACTTGGGTCAAACGTTTTGGGTAGCCTTCCACAGTAATTTGTGTGAATTTTGGCCCATTCCTCCTGACAGAGCTGGTGTAATTGAGTCAGGTTTGTAGGCCTCCTTGCTCGCACATGCCTTTTCAGTTCTGCCCACAAATGTTCTATAGGATTGAGGTCAGGGCTTTGTGATGGCCACTCCAATACCTTGACTTTGTTGTCCTTAAGCCATTTTGCCACAACTTTGGAAGTATGCTTGGGGTCATTGTCCATTTGGAAGACCCATTTGCGACCAAGCTTCAACTTCCTGACTGATGTCTTGAGATGTGGATATATTGAATCAACATCATTTTCTTTCCTCATCTATTTTGTGAAGTGCACCAGTCCCTCCTGCAGCAAAGCACCCACACAACATGATGCTATGCTTCACGGTTGGGATGGGGTTCTTCATCTTGCAAGCATCCCCCCTTTTCCCCCAAACACAACAATGGTCATTATGGCCAAACAGTTCTATTTTTGTTTCATCAGACCAGAGGACATTTCTCCAAAAAGTACAATCTTTGTCCCCATGTGCAGTTGCAAACCGTAGTCTGGCTTTTTTACGGCTGTTTGGGTGCAGTGGCTTCTTCCTTGCTGAGCGGCCTTCCAAGTTATGTCGATATAGGACTCGTTTTACTGTGGATATAGATGCTTTTGTACCGGTTTCCTCCAGCATCTTCACAAGGCCCTTTGCTGTTGTTCTGGTATTGATTTGCACTTTTCGCACCAAAGTACATTGATGTGAAAACACCATGGTCCCATGGTGTTTATACTTGAGTACTATTGTTTGTACAGATAAATGTGATACCTTCAGGCGTTTGGAAATTGCTTGAAAGGATGAACCAGACTTGGAGGTCTACAGTTTTTTTTTCACGAGGTCTTGGCTGATTTACTTTGATTTTCCTATGATATCGAGCAAAGAGACACCGAGTTTGAAGGTAGGCCTTGAAATACATGCACAGGTTCACCTCCAATTGACTCAAATGATGTCAATTCGCCAATCAGAAGCTTCTGAAGCCATGACATTTTCTGGAATTTTCCAAGGTGTTTAAAGGCAGAGTCAACTTAGTGTTTGTAAACTTCTGACCCACTGGAATTGTGATACAGTAAGTGAAATAATCTGTCTGTAAACAATTGTTGGAAAAATGACTTGTGTCATGCACAAAGTAGATGTCCTAACCGCCTTGCCAAAATGATAGCTTGTTAACAAGTAATTTGTGGAGTGGAGGAAAAATTAGTTTTCATGACTCCATCCTAAGTGCATGTAAACTTCCGACTTCAACTGTCCATGTCGGGATAAAGTGACTAGGCGACACAATAGATAATAAAACAGTAGAAGCAGTGTATCAGATGAGTGCAAAGAGGGTCAATGCAGATAGTCCGGGGTAGCTATTTGGTTAACTATTTAGTGAGTAGATTAACTCGGTGAGTAGATTCACCTATTTCTGAGGTTGGAGCATGTTCAAAGCAGCCTGTACAATACACATTTACAATATCAGACACAATATTGGAGAACAAAATAGTAATGAGAGATGACTCCATTGTGTGATCGCATCTGCTAGTAATTGTGAATATTCTTCTGACACTGAATCTGTAAATGACAGCGCCTAGGCCCTAAGCTGTCACAACTTCAAATGTTTTCACTGAAAAATACTTTCCAATAACTGGTGGTCTGTGAGTCCTATTTTGGACATTGGGTAGTTGCAATGCTTGAGTCA